>NW_020940527.1:28391825-28443288 GCF_900497805.2 Vombatus ursinus
ATAGTATAGTATAGAACAGTATAGTATGGTATAGTATGGTATGGTATGGTATAGTATAGTATAGTATAGTATAGTATAGTATAGTATAGTATTGTATAGTGTAGTATAGTATAGTATGGAACAGTATAGTATGGTATAGTATGGTGTATAGTATAGTATAGTATAGTATTGTATAATACAGTATAGTATAGTATAGAGTACAATCCCCTCATATGGCCATCTGACACAGTGGAATGTAAGATTCAGGTTAAAAAACGTTTTTGTTTTAAGAATTTTATTTGCTGTAAAGTATTTATGGTACTATAGATTTTATGTGTTATGAAAAATAAACATTGTTTGAAGTCAATGTCTCTCTCTGTCTGTGTTTTATTAAGATGTTAGGACAAAAAGGTCACAAAATTCTAGGGAATTACTAGTAAGAAAAAAAATTTTGCTTGTAACTTGTAAACTGAATTTTATGGGTTATTTCATGGTTACTGTGTTAAGAAAAGGGCATATTATCAGAGTTAATGTTTTGCTATCAAGAACTGTATGCAGGAAAGTATACTTTCAGCAATGTTTAGTAAAAGATTACAGTTTTTGGTGGTCATGGGAACCCAATCCCCTATTTTTTATAGTTTCAATGCATCAGCATCCATGTTTTTTACTTTTAAACCATTTTCTAGGAACATTACCCCCCTAAAAGCTGAGAAATGACTATATACACATACACATATAGCTATAGAATGGTCATAGATAGATGATAGATAGACAGACAAATTGTTGTTGTTATTCCTCATTCATGTCCGACTCTTTGTGACCCCATTTGGGGTTTTCTTGGCAAAGATACTGGAGTGGTTTGTCATTTCCTTTTCTACCACACTTTACAGATGAGGAGACTTGAGGCTTACAGGGTTAAGTGACTGGCCCAGGGTCACACAGCTACTAATGTCTGAGACAAGAAAACTCAGGAAAATAAGTCTTGACTCCAGGCTCAACATTCTATCCACTGCCCCACCTCGCTGCCCATAAAAAGATATAGATATAGGTATCCATGCATGTGTATATGTAAATATTTTTATATACACACTTTCATGTATATATATATGTGTATTTATGTATGTATGTGTACATCTCCCCTAGGGAGGTTTCTTGTGAGACAAGTGCAAAGTAAACCCAGACCTTAGCACCTACTTAGCAATAGTTACTAATTAGAAAAGGGTCACCACATGTCATGTTTCCTTTCTCTGAGAGTAATTTCTTCAGCAATGGCCTGATAGTGTCCCTGGATCTCTGCTCACAGGAGCTGGTGTCCTGAAGTCTCTTTCTTCTGCTACAAAGAGGTATTTATTCTTCCCCCCAAAGCTGATGGTATATTTTGTATTGCAGTTGGTAGCACTGGCCTTGAGGGCTAAAATGTCCAGGTACAGTTCTGGTAAGCGGGGATTCTATCACAGAATCTGTCACAATTGCCAGGACCCTCTTAGGTTGTCTTCCATCTACTCTGTATATATCTTGTACAAATCTAATTATCAACAAGTCTCTCCCCATTTTAATGCAAACTGAAGGGACTAATTTTGCTGGTTTTTTTTATTACCTCAGTGCAGTTAGCATTTTATAAATACTTGTTGACTGACTGATATAAAGGTTTCTTAAGACAGATCATGTCAAGGAGTCTGTGAACTTAAATGGGAAAAAATACAGTTTTATTTTCACTAGACTCCAACTGAAATTTAGTATTTCAATTATTTAAAAACATTGGGAGAAGGGGTCCCTATAATTCACCAGGGTGTCAAAGGGGTCCATAGCACAAAAAAAGGTTACGAATCTATGTTGTAGATTTAATAAATACTCATTTACTCTCATTTGTGTGTGCAAATGGGTACCAATGGGAAGAACGCCCCCCCTTACTCCCTCTCCAGGAACCCGACGAGCCAAGACAATTGAACTGCAGACTTGCTGCTTCCGCCCTACCTGCTCCATTTTCATCAGGAAACAGTCAATGAAGTCTCGAGGGTCATTGACATCTAGGATTGCTTGATGCTCTTTCACTCTCTCCAAAACAAAGGCACTCAAGTCATGAAAGTTTTTGATTAATTTATGATGAATTCCTGGGAGATAATGGACTAGAGATGGGAAAGAATTGTAGACCTAAAAAGGGAAAAGAATCACACAACTTTTTAAAAAAAATTTTTTTTTATCTGGATACAAGATAAGTTCTTACTCTTGGATACAAGTAGTATTTAGAAGAGGAAACTGATTGGGTAGGCAGAACTCACTGAGGCAAAATGTGGGAGAGTAAAATGGTAACCTCTCTTTTTACTTCCCCCAAACCTCTAAAACCATTTTAGATCCCACCCTCTGTCTCTAGGGCCTCTGTAGTACTTTACTGGAATAGACTACTTAAATAATAAAATACTAGAACACTTTTACTGGATAGAGCATTGGATGTGGAATCAGGATGAGCTGGGCTCTAACATAACCCCTGACACATTAGTTGTGGGACCCAATCAAGTCACTTACCTTCTGTCACCTTGAGTTTTCTCATATGTAAAATGGGGATGAGAATATTGGCCTCACCTGTATCCATGGGGAGCTGAGAATCCTGACATTTTCATTTAAAAGCTCCATTAAATATAGAAATTTCTGATCTTGATAGTCAAAACGTTTCTGGAAAACAACTGAGCAGATGACATTGCAGGGGGCAGATCCAAGGGTGATGGTGGGGTCACAAGGCAGTCCTAAAGAATGGGAAAGATTGAGAGAGAAACTTTAGCATTAGCTTGAAATTAATTTTCCCTGAAACTACAAGAGAAGGTTGATGCATCCAACAAATATAGATTACACCTTAGCTGATACTGTTAAAGTTATAAGCACTTTGTGTTTTTAACCACCAGATGGCATTGTTTACCACTAACTTCATCTTATTCATGAAAAAAATCCAGCTCTGTTAAGTCCCACTGGGATTCAAAGAAATGGTGTTTAAAAAGTCCGTGCCTTCAAACTCCTTGCAATCTAACGCAGGAGGCATTGTGTATATAAATAGGTACATATAAGAAATCTATATGTATATATACATGCACACTCACATATGATGAAGTGTAATCTCAGAGGGCAGGTAGGTGGTGCTGTGGATAGAATGTTATGCCTGAAATTAGGAAGACTCATCTTCTTGAGTTCAAATCTTGCCTCAGACACTTACTAGCTATGTGACCCTGGGCAAATCATTTAACCCTGTTTGCCTCAGTTTCCTTATCTGCAAAATGAGCTGGAAAAGGAAATGGCAAACCACTCCAGTATCTTTGTCATGAAAACCCCAAATGGGGTCACAAAGAGTTGGACACTACTGAAATGACTACAACAATAAAAATCTCAGAAAAGACATTAGTAGCTTGGAGTGGGGATGATGGAAAGACTTCCTGATGAAGGCAGCATGTGAGCTGAATCTTTCTTTTTCTACTTGTTTTTTTTTCTTTTAAAAATTTTTTATCAGAACTTAAACACATAATAAGAAAAGAAAAAGAAACACATTAGAAGCTTATATATTAAAACTTGAATATAAAATAAGAACAGAAAAAATTTAATGTGCACTGCAGAACATAAGACAGGATTCAAAATACATAACAATAAATTTCCATTTCAAGAAACACTATATATTAAATACTACATGTTGTGTTGAGAACTGTCCATGTGAGCTGAATCTTGAAGGAAGCCAGGGATTCTTTAAGAGGGGGTAGTGATGACCAGCATAGTGAGAGATGAATAGCAAATGGGACAGTATGGCTAGAGAGTAGAGGATGAGGAGAGGAGGAATGTGCAAGAAAACTGAAAGAATTAGCAAGGGTCAAGGTTGTGAGCAGCTCATAATGCTGTACAGAGGAGTTTATATTAGATCCTAGAGATAATGGTAAGACATTGGAATGCGGAACAATTGAATAGAAGGAAGTAATCAGGTCATACCTTTGCTTGAGGAAAATCACTTTGGCAACTATGTGGAGGATGGAATAGATTGGGGAGAGATTATTAATTTTCATTTATTGTTATTACTTAATTATAATTTAGTTGTTATTAATTAAGAGATTATTGCAATAGCCCATGAAAGAGATGATAAGCATCAAAAGTAAGGTGATGAGATGAAACAGATGTGAGCTCTGTTGTGAAGGTAGAATCAATAAGACTTGACAACTGATTGGATGTGAGGGAAATTAAAGGGTTAAAAAGGACACTAAGATTGAGAACCTGAGTGATTAGAAATAGGGAAGTTCAGAAAAGGCATAGTTTTTTGTTTGTTTTTGTGAGGGGGAAGACGATGAATTTTGTTTTATACATGTTGAGTTTGTGACATCTACAGGATATCCAGTCTGAAATGTCTAGGAGGCAGTTGGTGATATGGAACTGAAGCCCAGGAGAGAGACTAGATATATACATACAGTCAGTCCTCAGTTCATACATTTAACTTTGTGACTTCCCACAATAGCACGATTTTATCAGTTACCTCATTTTCACTTGTGTTGGCAACAACTCACCTCTGTGGCTATATGTGGCCCTACTAGGCACTTCATTGGTCTTATTCATCCTACTATTGTAGAATAAAGAGCACCCCATGCATTCATTACATGTTTTCATTGTTTGCCTTTAAAACTCAAGTTTTGTGTTCTAGTTATGCCTCCAAAGTATAATGCAAGTTCTCTGAGCTCTAAGGTGATGTCAAAACCTTGCTAGTCTCAATATCTTCTACTAGCAATGACTTAAACCCCATAACTTCTCCTTTGGTTTTCAGAGCACAGCCAAGATAGAGAGGTTCACAGAAGTATGATATAAGGTATAACACCCCTACATCACCATCTGATAGTAGAAGGTGAGATTCAGGTTAAAAATGTTTTAGTTTTAAGAATTTTATTTGTTGTATAGTATTTATGGTACTATGGATGTCATGGGTTATGAAAAGTGAATATTGTCTGAAATCAATTTTTTTTTTAAATTTAGATGTTAGCACAAAAGGTCACAGAATTCTAGGGAATTACTAGCAAGAAAATGTTTCACATGTTACCAATTTTATTTTAGGGTGGCTAGGTGGTACAGTGGATAGAGTAGCAGCCCTAGAGTCAGGAGGACCTGAGTTCAAATCCAGCCTCAGACGCTAGCTGTGTGACACTGGATAAATCACTTAAGCCTGTTTGCCTCAGTTTCCTCATCTGTCAAATGAGGTGGAGAAGGAAACAACAAACCACTCCAATATCTTTGCCAAGAAAACCTCAAATGGGGTAACAGAAAGTTGGACAAAACTGAAATGACTCAACAACAAAATTTCATTTTGAGTACTGCATATTATGGGTTATTTCATGGTTACTTTGTTAGGAAAAGTACATATTATATGAATTAATATTTTGTTATCATTTCATTTTGTGTACTGCATATTATGGGTTATTTGATGGTTACTTTATTAGGAAAAGTACATATTATCCAAATTAATATTTTGTTATCAAGAATTTTATGAAGAAAATCTCTTGTATTCAGTAATCTCTTGTGAAAGATTACAGATTTTAGTGGTACTGGGAACCTAACCCATAGGTTTCAATGTATTGTTTCACATAGGTTTAATGTATCAACATTTGCCTTTTTTTACTTTCACACTATTTTCTAGGAACATTACCCCTGCAAAAGTTGAGAATTGTCTGCCTATACATCTTGGAGTTATCTGCATAGATATGATAACTAAACCCATGGGTAGCTGAGGAAGTCACCAAGTAAAAGTAAAGAAAGAAAAGAGAAGAATGTTGAGGTCAAAACACTGGGCTACACCCACAGTTAGTGGACTGAAGATCTGAGAACAGAGGACTGAGAAGAAGTGATCAGATAAGTAGGAGGAGGGAATGGGGGGACAGAGAAAGAGAGAGGCAGAGTCACAAAAACCCAGAGAAAAGAGAGTGCCCAGGAAGAGAAGGTATTCGTCAATGGTGTCAAATGCTACAGAAGAGTCAAGAAAGATGAGGTTTAAGAAAAGCTATTATTACTATTGTCCTTTTCAGTTGTACCCAACTCTTCATGACCCCATTTAGGGTTTTCTTGGCAACAATACTGGAGTGGTTTTCCATTTCCTTCTCCAGCTCATTTTATCGATGAAGCAGCTGAGGCAAACCAGGTCAAGTGACTTGCCCAGAGTCACACAGCTAGTAAGTGTCTGAGGCCAGATTTGAACTCAGGTTTTCTAACTTCAGACCCAGCACTCTATCTGTTGTACCATCTAGCTGCCCAAGATAGCTGTAAGCTCTTGCAATTCCTATAAGTGACTTCAAATGAAGCAAAGTTATTTTCCCATGGAATTTGTTAAGGAGAAGATGAGGGGCAACCCAACTGATGCCCTCATCTACTGGGTTTTTAAAAATTTATAGTTTTCCTAGATTGTGAGCCAGTGTGGTTCAGTGAAAAGAGAGCTATGTTTTGAGGAGTCTCTGGACTGAAAATCTGGCTATTTACTATTTGTGTGACATTAGGTAATTTTTCTGGGCCTCAGTTCCTTATCTGTAAAATGAGAAGATTGGAGAAGATGACTGTTGTGATCCTTTCCAATCTTAAATCTATGATCATAAAAACCAAACCATCCATTCTCTTTACTGTACACAATTAAAGGGACCAACATTCATAGAATCATAGATGTTTTATCTGGAAGGGACCTTAAGACTGTGTAGCCCAACCCGTTCATATTGTAGATTAGAGATTTTGAGAGGTTAAGATCACACAGGTCATAAGTAGCAGTCAAGATTTGAACCCTGGCCTTTTGGTTTCACACCCAATATTCTTCTACCTCATTATGGTCATAAGGAGGCTCAATAGAAACACATTGCTTCTTACTGGAGCAGGAGTGGGGAAGAGGGAAATGATCCATTATTAGAGAATGTTACAGCTAGAAGGAAGCTTCCAATTACCTCATTTGACAGATGAAGCAACTGAGGAACAAGGACATTAGATGGCCTTATACAATGTCCCACAATTTGTGGCAGGGCTAGGACCAAAATTCAGGCAGATCCCTTGATTGTCAGCCCAGTATTCACTCTATACTATCTCACTTTGGTGATCTCATCAACTCCCATTGATTCACTTATGTCTATACAGATGATTCCCGGCTCTATATAACCAGTCTTAGTCTTTCTGTGGAGCTACAGTCATGCATCTCTAACTGCCTCTTGGACATCTCCAAATGGATATCCCATAAGAATCTTAAACTCAACAGGAGCAAGACAGAATTCATTCTTTGCCCCAAAACTCTCCCTGCTACCCAGCTCCCAGATTACTGTTGAGTACACCACCATTCTCTCGGATACCAAGGTCCACAACCTTGGAATCATTCTTAACTTCTCATTCTCAATTCACATATCCAATCTCTTGCCAAAACTCATTATTTCTAGCCTTATAACATCCCTCACATTTGTTCCCTTCTCTTTGCTCATACAGCCACAACCCTAGTTCAGGCTCCTATCACAACTTTCATGAGCTATTGTAGAAGCCTTCTAATTGGTATTCTTGCCTCAAGTCTCTCCCCTTTCCAATACATCTTCAGTTCGGCAGCCAAGGGGATTTTTCTGAAGCATACATCAGACCATGTCACTGCCCCGTTCATTGAGCTTTAATGGCTCTCTATTACCTCTTAGACCTCTTCATCACCTGGCCCCTTCCTACCCTCCCATCGCCTTATACTTTGCTCTCTTCCCCTCACTTCATGATCTAAGGAAACTGGCCCACTTGTAGTTCCTCACACATATCAATCTATCTCCTGACTCCATGTCTTCAATGTTCTATCCCCCACCTCTGCCTTTTATTTTTGCTGGATTTCTTCAAGATTCACCCCAAACCCCATCTTCTTTGGCCTTTCCTGGTCCCTCCAGCTTGCAAATATCTTACCCTTTCAGATTACCTTCACCTACTCTGTGTACATCACAAAAATAGCTAGTTAATTATATGTTGCCTTCCCTTCAGAATATATGCTCTTTGAGGACAAGGATTTTGGGGTGTCCAGCAAGGAGATAGTTTTCTTTATAATCCTTGCATTTAGTATAGTGTCCGGCACATAGTATGTACTTAATCAATGCTTGTCGATTGACTTTCCAACTCACTTTCTCTCCCAGAAAGTCAATGTGAACTTTATCAGTAGTTCTTGCACTTTGACTCTTCTCTTGCCTTCTTCAGTAGCCTCCAACCTCTAAAGCTATCAGAGATTACCACAAAACTTAGAGCAGAATAGACCTGAAAAGGCCACACACCCAAGATGTGTGCAGATTACAGTATGTCTTTTAAGCTCAACTTTGATCCATGTGAATCATTAGAGAAATAATATTTGCTATGATTAATGATGAAAAGTAAACGAACACCAACCTTTTGTTTTTTTTAATTCTTCCACCAGGCACTTGGCTTCTTCTTGGACTTGTTCCTCAATGCTCCTCTTCCCCATCCCAAAATTCCTTAGGGTCATGAGTGAGAAGCGGCGAATTTGCTTCCATCTCTCTCCATTACTGAAAAGGAGTCCTATGAGGGGGAGTAGAGAGAAAATAGGAAAAAAAATTTTCTGAACTGAATTCTGACAGGAAGATAAATGAGAGAGAAAATGGGGCCAACTCCAGCAATCAAGAATATAAGCACCATTAGTTTCAATAACTTTCCCTGCCCCTCAAAGTCTTTTATTCTATCACCCCCAACAAAGTTCGTGCTCAAGGGCTCATGGCCCAGAATCTGAGTTCTAGAAGAACAGGATAGGGTGCAGGGAAGGAGTGGCCAATTTGCTTCTTTCTGTCTCAGCTGTGTTTTCTGCCCCATTCCATACATCCCACACCACACTCACCCACCACCATGGCCACCTTGGGCAGCTCTACAATCTCATCCTACTTCTGGCAAGAAGAGGCTATCAAGCTAAAGTCCAGAATGGATTCAGGTTGTCCCTGAAGGTCTTAGAATAGGTATCAAATACATTAATCTTATTTCTTTACTTCTGCATCTTTTGGTCCAGAGGACCAAAGGGATTGTGATAGTTTTTGAGGCAGACTGAAGTCCTAATCTTCCTAGACTACACTGGGGACCAGAGAGGGAACTTGGTTTTTGTATTTTGTGGGTTACCAGATTTGTGAATCAAAGGAATTCTCTTCACATGGTATTCCTGTATTTTTGTAAGTGTCTCATCATATCTTTGGGGCCAAGATAAAAGAAGACATTGGTCAGATTGCTCAGATTGTTGGAAGTTTCTGATAGACCCAGGACATCCAGGGTGGATATTCAGCTAGAGGAGACAGATCTGGATGCATATCCCACCTTCACTGTGTGATTGTATTTCATGATTCAATCCTAGGACCCCTTCCTTTTTTCCCTCTCTCCTTTCTTTATCAGTGATCTACTTTGCTCCCATAAGCTCAATGATCTATGACTTTTATGTAGCTACTTTCCAAAGCTACGTATCTAGCCCTCAGTCTCTCTCCTGAGTTCCAATCACATCAACAAATACTTGCTGGACATCTCCATCTAGATGTCCCATAAACATATGAAACTAAAAATTTCCAAAACAGAACTCAGAATTTTCTACTACAAACCTACACCTCCCTTATTTCCACTGGGGGCACCACCATCCTTCCATGCTATTTTCCCATATTTATAATCCTTGAGTCAGTCCTTAATTCTTCACTCTTCACTCTTCTGGAAGCTAGGTGGCACTGTGGATAGAGCACTGGGCTTCAAGTCAAGAAGACATGAGTTCAAATTCAACCCCAGACATTTACTAGCTATGTGACCCTGTTCAAATTACTTAACCTCAACCTGCCTCAGTTTACCCAACTGTAAAATGAGGATAATAATGTCACTAATCTCCCAAGGTTTTTTTGTGAAGATCAAATGAGATAACATTTTTGAAGCTTTTGTCATAGTGCCTGGCACACAGGTGCCTAATAAAAGTTCGTTCCCTTCTCGATCACCCTCCCCTCATCTAGCCATTATCAAGTCTTGTCCAGTCTATCCTCATGACATATCTTGCATCTATCTTCTCTTCACTCACAAAGCCACCACTTTAGTTCAGGCCCTCACCACCTCTAGTCTGTAGTATTGCATTAAATTCTTAATTGGCCTGCCTGCATTCAGACTCCTTTCTGATCTGAACTCCACACATATGCCAAAGTGATATTCCTAAAGTACAGGTCTGACTAGGACACTCACTTTCTCAGTAAGCTCCAGTAGCTCCTTATTGCCTTTGGGATCAAAATTTCTTCTACTTAGAATTTAAAGCCATTCATTACTTGCTTCCACCCTACTTTTCTAAGCTTACTAAAATTACTTACTTTCACATACTCTAAGGTCTAACCAAAGTGGGCTTCTTGTTTCTTAAACACGACTTTCAATCTCTTATCTCCAGGGCTATGTATAGCCTGCCTTCCATGCTTAGAATGCTCTCTTCTTATCCTACACTTCTTAGAATCCTTACCTTTCTGTGAGACTTACTCTAAATGTCCCCTCCTACAAGAAGTCTTCTCTGATTGCCTCAGTAGTTTGTGCTTTCCTCTAAACCCCAAGTTACTTTGTGCTTATTTTGTATAGGTTTTATTTTTATTTATCTGTATGTATCCCCCTCCCCCACTTACACCTTACATAACAGAACGTAAGCTCCTTGAGGAGGGCTGTGACTGTTTTATTTTTGGTTTTGTATCTTTTATGCCTGGCACAGTATCTGACATATAGCAGGCACTTAATAAATATTCATTCAATTGAATTGATATGTAAAATTTCTCCATTTTCTTGGAATGCTATTTTTCCACATTCCTCATTTTACCTGGATTCTCTGTCTTACATTGAACAGAAACATACCCAATCCCTTGTTAATGGTGTCAGACACTGGGAAACTTCCTCTGCCAGCAAATGCATCTCCATGACCAATCAGAGCTTCCTTAATTGCTTTATGTCCATGTAACACGATAGCACGCTCAGAACCCAAGCACAGAGTGAATACTGGGCCATAAGTTTTTGCCAGCTGCAATAGGAAATGTAGAAGGCAATTTGATCAATTTGATAATAAACAGCTTGGATTGACATTGCTAATCTCATTGCAGAAATTTTCAACTCATTAATAACTCCATCATGATATCTTTGACATTTACATCAAAGAGAGTCCAAGGAAGACATACACTTTGCCCAGAGTGTAAATGGTGGAAAAGCCTAAAGCTGTGGAATAGCAACCAGCAGAGTGGCTGGTGAGGTGTAGTTTATGCCCCTAGAGCAGGGTTTTCAACTTTCTCCTTAACTCAGCCTCTCGGAATATCCAGTTTCCTTTAAAACTGAACCCATGTATCATCTCCTATGGGAAGCATTTCCTGATCTCCAAAGTAAGTAGCATTTTCTCCCTCTTTATGAAATTATAATGCATCTTCTTAGTTATGTACATGATGCATTCTTTCATTAGAATCTAAGCTCCCTGAAGGCAGGGTTTATTTTCTTTGCATCTCTTGTACCTGGCATAGTACCTGGCACATAATATGTGATTAATGAATGCTTATTGGATTGGATCAAATGGGAGCAACTGTTTTCCCTTCATCTGAAACATTGGGAGCATTAAGGTTGGGAAAGCAGAGAGGTATTGGTGAAGAAGCCTCAGAGCAAGGCAGGCAATATAGTCAGAGGAGTGAGTAAGAGGAGAGGAAGTGAAGGCAATGAGGGTAGACAACTTTTGCCAGCAGTTTGGCTAGAAAAAAGTTTCATCCAGGGCAGCTAGGTGGTGCAGTGGATAGAGCACTGGCCCTGAAGTCAGGAGGACCTGAGTTCAAATCTGACCTCAGACCAAACACTAGATACTTACTAGCTGTGTGACCCTAGGCAAGTCATTTAACTCCAATTGCCTAAAGAATTAAAAAAATAAAAAAAATTTCACCCATAGCTTGGGGCATACCCCCAAGACTCTGTCCTGGTCCCTCTTCTCTCTTGGTGAACTCGTCAGTTCCCATGCATTTAGTTAGCATCTCTATGCTGATGACTTCCATATCTATATATCTAGACCTATTCTCTCTCCAGAGCTCCAGTCCTACATCACCAACTGTCTATTGGACATTCCAAAATTGATGTTCCAAAACCATCTGAAATTAAAAAACACAACCACCACCATATATCAGGCCCTCATTGCATCTCACTTGGATTATTGCAATGGCTTACTAAGTAACCACTCTATCTTATACTTGGAGATATCAAGATTTATGGTGATGCTCTCTCAAATAGCCTACTCTCCCAGTTCCTCAGTCTCCTTAAATCAATCCTATCATTTACTCTTCCATTGCATTTCAGTCACACACAGAGATGGTCATACCCTACCTCACCATTACCCACAAATTGAAAGCACCAACATTCCTCTAAGAATAATCTCCTATCATAACATTTTCCCCTATGTCTTATCTCTCCAAAACCTATCTTTTGTACCAACTGTAATACCTAAACCTCATTACTTTCTCAATCCATTAACCCTGCTCACAATTTACCTTCAACCTTTCCGATCTCAACCATTTCATCTCCACATTGTCCTCCACTCTTGAATCCCAAACCTTCTGTCCTATCTGCACTCATGATTTGCCAAACCCCAACATTGGATTACTCCTATTGCCAGCCTTCTCTGCTCCTGCTTATATCCTGTTGAATAGAAATGGAGGAAGTAATAAAACTAAACAAACTTGATAAATTATAAACTTATATTATTTAACTTCAACTGAGCCTTCACTGTGGTAAAATAATCATTTTATTCCTCTTTAATTGATTCTCTATCTAACTCCTCACAGAAGCTAAGCCAAAATCTTCTCTCCTCAAGTCTCCTGCACTTCCTTCTATCCACTTTCTTTCATCTAGAGAAAGTAAAGGGTCTTGCCTTTTATTTTACCAAGAAAATTGGTAGTCAGCTCATTTACCATTTTAATTTACCTCTTCTCATCTTCTTTTCATCTCAAAATTCAAAACATCATTTCCACTCAGTCCTCTTTTCTCCCAGCCTCTGAAAATCAGCCAGCTTTTCTTCTTATCAAGGTCAAGCTCTCTATATGTGCCCTTGACTCCATTCCTTTCTGTTTTCTCCAGCAGATTGCAATCTCATTGTTCTCTCTTAGCCTCAAATCTTTCTTCTCCAATTCACCCTCCTCTCAGTGTCTAAAGAGATTTTTCCTGAAGTGTAGGTCTGACCATATTACCTCTTTACTCAATATACATCAGTGGCTCACTCTTACCCATGGGATCAAATATAAAGTTATTAGTTGACATTTAAAGCTCTTCACAACTTGGCCCCTTTGACTTTTTGAGTCTTTCTATACTTGACTACCCTAAATTCACTCTAAAATTCATGCTGCACTAGCCTACCTGCCATTGCTCACTGTCTTTTTCCTGACATAATGCATTTGAACTAACTGTTCTCAATTTCCTGGAATGCTCTTCCTCCTTCACTCTGCCTCCTGGCTTCCCTGGTATTCTTCAAGATTCATTTCAAATCCCATCTTCTGCAGGAGTCCTTTCCCATCCTCAGCCCCTTCCCATCAGCCATTGTTAGTACCTTCCCTCTGAAATTACTTTCCATTGATGATCTATATGTATGTATGTGCACCTCTCTCTCTCTCTCTCTCTCTCTCTCTCTCTCTCTCTCTCTTTCCCTTTCTGTCTCTGTCTCTATCTCTCTGTCTTTCTCTTTTATTCCCTTCTACTTTTCCTCCCTCCCTTATTATCTCCCTGTCTTTGAGTTTAATAGAGGCTTTTGATCAATTGATTGACCTCCTCTTTTCAGTAGGTATCCCAGCATTTTAGGATCATAGGGTTAAAGCTGAAAGGATCTTAAAAATCACTTAATACAGGTCTACTGTTAGATATTCAATTCAAATCAATATATAGTTCTTAAGTTTGTATTATGTACCAAGTGCTGTGCTAGCCACTAGTTCTCTTTAAAGAGAGGTCTCTGGAGGGAAACAAAGATTCTGGAAAGATGAAGACATGTAGAGGAACTGATACCTTGATCATGTCCCTTTCTCAGCTTGCCTCCCAAGAGACTTCAAGGAATTCCCTTTTGAATGAGATTGAGGACTCTCTCACTCAGTTGAATTGACATCTCTTGGCCCCAGTGGGAGAACTAATTCACTGTCTATTGTCTGGGACATTCTCATCTGTGTAACTTCTCAAGATTTCTGTTTGCTATTGGACTAGATAAATGGGTTGTTTATTATTCACTGCAAGCCACATTTAAATAAACTATGTGGACACACACAACCTACATACAAATACTTACCAGGCAAATGGATTTATTGATATTCTTAGTATCTAACTGCAGCATATTTCCAATAATTGGAAGAGGAGTAGGCCCAGGTGGGAACTTTCCTTTTCCATAGCCCCTTCTCCATACTGAAATGAGAAGCAGACAGAGTACCAGGCCAAGAGCAGTGACCACAGATGAATCCATGGGACTTTTTCCTTACTGCTACAACACTGGAGAGTTTAGAATCCAAAGCTTATGAGAAACACACAGGAGATCAGCAAGCAAACAACTCCTTGTTGTCTTGGGCAATTATGGCTTTACTTCTAATGGACTTGGACCTACTGGTAAAGATAAAAAGGTGAGACTCCCTTAATTTATTTTGAATTTTTGATGGAGACCATATCTACATAGTCAATGACCTGGTAACAAACTGAGAAATGGCCATTCATCACCTGGTCATTTTAGAATGATAAAATTATTTATTTCAAAGAAATTACTGAAGCAGGGTACTAGCTAGAGGTGGTAGACAACAGAAGGGTTTTTTTTTTTAATCCTCTATTGGTATCTTTTGCTTTTATATTTCACCTTCCTCCCCTCCCCAGAGAGCCATCCCTTAAAGCAAAGATTGTGTGTGTGTGTGTGAGTGAGTGGGGAGGGGAGGATCCATTCACCAAAACCACCAGATCAGCCAAGTATGGCGGTATATGCAGTGTTCCATAACCATTGTCTAAACTCTGCAAAGAAGGGAGGGAGAATTTCTTTTTCCAGTGTCAAGCTTGATCTTTATAATTACACAGTGTTTAGTTTAGTTTTTGTGGTTATTATTCTTTCGGTTTATATTGTTGTATTCATTATGCATATTGTTTTCCTAGTTCTGCTTGCTTCATTTTGCATCAGTTCATGTCACTCCATGCTTCTCTGTATTCTTTAGTTTTCATTTCTTAAAGTGCATTGATAATCCACTTCACCATGTATCACAACTTGTTGGCTATTACCCAATTACTGACATTTATTTTGTCTCCATTTCTTTATTACAACAAAAAGTGCTGCCATAAAGATTTTTAAGTAGTTGGCATTCTAATAGAAGAATGAATTCTCAGAACTATCCCCAATGGCTATGGGACATTATAAAAAGTGACATTTATCTTTGATATGTTTTAAAAATCATTCTCCTTATCAGTTTCTTTCTAAAAAGATAGATTTTTGTGTCTTCTGTTTTTACGTCACCTAGATTTCCCCCTTCCCAGAGAACAAATGCTTACTTTTTCCTAATATTTGGGGAAAAAATCTGAGGTGATATGCAATATTCCACAAGCATGGATCCCTCCATCAACTCCTGAAAGGAGGTGGAAAGGTCTTTGGGTTGAGCTTGCTCATTATAATTTCATAATATTCATCTTCTGATCTGTTTTACGTTTGTCCTTTCCGTTTACATTGATGGTTTCTGTTTAAATGAACACTTTAACGAGAGTGGGACGGGGCTCTGAGGAATATTGCGCACACTGCGATACCTGGAGAGGTGAAATGACTTGCCCCAGGCCACAGAGGAGGCAGACTCAAAATCCAGCCCCCTTTGAAATTTCATCGCGTTGCATTTACGTTAGCAATCTCGCGGTGTTCTTTTTTTAATGCCATTAGAAAAGTACTCTGTGGCTATAGAAATGGGTTGTTATTAATCTAAGGCTGTTCCCTTCTGAAAGAAACTGGGGATCAGAGATTTGGAGCTGTCAGAAAGGGGTATCAGAAACCACCACTTACCATTTCCTCTTTAATTGGGATTTAGCCAAGTCACAGAGCTAAGTGGGCGGGTAGAGGTGCTGAGATGAAAGTCGTCTGACTCCGGATTCAGAGAGTTTTACACTATATCACCCAAGAGCCACTCCCTGTTAGCAAAGGGAAGTTGGGGCGGGGACCTTATGCTCCGACCTCTTTGCTAAGCCTGGTTCTCCACTCATTCTCTCTGTGAGTGTGGGACTCACACCAACTTCCCGCTAATTCAGATGCTAAACAGAAGATAATCTATTCTCTTTCTCCCCAAGACTAGGCTTCACCATCTCTACTTTTGCTCTTTTCGTTTCAGTATCTCCGCTTCCTTCCCGAGCATCCGGATTTCTGAACTACTACCACATCATGAAATCTCGACCAATAGGACCGATGTTGCGTTTGACCTTAATCCTGGGGCTTTAACTGATCATCGCCTGAAGCTAAGCGAAACAGAACAGGACAGAACAAAACAACACAGCAAAAGGGAGCTGGGAAGGGTTAGGAGAATGAAGGGAGGGGTGATGCTCATTCATTAAGTCACACTAGCCTTCACACTAGATTGAACAAACTAACTTCCCAAAGAACTATTGGGATTTTCAGGTGGAGAAACCTTGATCTAGTTAATGGTGGTGTCGCGGAAAGCTCTCTGGACTCTTATTCATAAATCTCAGACCTTGAAGGGACTTTAAAGGCTACTAGTTGTGACATCCCTGGCAAGCATTCATCTATCTTCTGCTTGCAAACCTCTGACGATAAAGAGCCCACGACCCCCTCTACTCTCTTTTGGAGAACTCTAATTGTTAAGGAAGTGTTACTATCCTACATAGTTTCATGTTACTTTCAAGTCTGATAGACATTTTATGCTTTCATCACAGTCGCTGGAAAAAAAAAATGTTGAACAGTTCAGGACCAAGAACAGATACCTGGGACCCTGTATTAGACACCTCTTTTGTAGTTGACATCTTCCTATTAATGACTACTCTTGGAGTATGGTCATTCAAGTAGCTCTGAATCTACTTAACTATTGTATCACCTAGCCCATATCTTTCCATCTTGTCCTCAAGGGTAACCTAAGGGATTTTGTCAAATATATATACTGTCGACATATATATCTATATCTGCATCTCTATATATCCATATCTATATATATCAACAGTATTCCCCAATCATCCTGGATTGTAACTATGGAATCATCTGTTATTGTTTTCCTTTTTTAGTTTAATTTAATTTTTATTCTACACTTAAGCACCAAAAAAAAACAAACAAGCATTTCTATATATAAAGTAGATCAGATTTTATATGGTTACATGAATCTCAATTACATGCAAGCTCCCTTTTTAAAGTCCATAAAGTATCTGTTACCTTTTAAACTGTACTACTTTGTCTTTCTGAACTTCCTTTTTTTATCTTCTGTGCATTTTCTGTTAAATGGCTCTTCTTTAGGGTAGAGCAACATTATCACTACAGGCATACCTCAGAGATGCTGGAAGTTCAGTTCCAAACCATCACAATACAGCAAACATTTCAATAAAATGAGTCACACAAATTTTTTTTGTTTCCCAGTGCATATAAAAGTTATGTTTATACTATAATGTAGTTTATTAAATGTGAAATGGTATTATGTCAAAAACATATATACCTTCATTTAAAAATACTTTATTGCTAAAAAAAATAAGTTAACCATCATCTGAACCATCAGTGAGTCATAATCTTTTTGTTCATGGAGGATCTTGCCTGGATGTTGATGGCTGCTGACTGATCAGGGTGGTGGTGGCTCAAGGTTGGTGTGGCTGTGGAAATTTCTTGAAATAAAGAAGTTTGCCACCATCCATTGACTCTTCCTTTCATGAAAGAGTTTTCTGCAGCATGTGATGCTATTTGATAGCATTTTACCCACAATAGAACTTCTTTCAAAATTGAAGTAAATCTTCTCAAACCCTGTCTCTGATTTATCAACTAAGTTTATGTGATATTCTTCAATTTCGTTGTGTCTCAGGGAATAGGGAGGCCCAAGAAAAAGGAGAGCAAGACAAGGGAACAGCCAGTCAGTGGCGCAGTCAGAACACATACAACATTTATTGACTAAGTTCATTGTCTTATATGGGCATGGTTAGTGGTGCCCCAACACAATTACAATAGTAACATCAAAGATCACTGAATACAGATCACCATAACAGATATCATAATTTTTAAAAGCTTGAAATGTTGTGAGAATGACCAAAATGTGCCACAGAGATGTGATACGAGCACATGCTGTTGGAAGAATGATGCTGATGGATTTGCTCAATGTAGGGTTGCCACATACCTTCAGTTTGTAAACAATAACAACAACAATGACATCTTTGAAGTGCAATAAAGCAAAGTGTAATAAAAGAGGTATGCCTGTACTATCTTATCTCCTCAATTCCTTCCTACACCTCACTAAAAGAATAAAATCCTTGCAACTTATAGCATAGTCAAGCAAACTAAATCCACACTTTGGCCATGTCCAAAAATGTGTCTTATTCTGTACCTTGAGGCCATTAACTCTCTGTCAGGAGGAAGGTTCATCACTGATCCTTTAGACTTGTGATTGATCATTGAATGGATTAGAGTTCTTAGTCTTCCAAAATTTCTTTCCTTTACAATGTTATTATTACTATACAAATTTTTACTTTATAAAATGGTTCTGTACTTTGGAGAGAGCAGCTTTAATTGCATGATCAGTTTGGAAACCAGATTGCAAAGGATTGAGAATGAATGAAAAGACAGCAAAAGGAAATGGTAAGTGACATCAGCTTACTTCCCAGGCTCCTCTGAAATTGCCATTTATTGCAAAACAAAAATATTACATTATAATCATATACTATGAGTTGTTCACCCATTCCTCTTGATGGGTACTTCCTTTGCTTCCAGTAATTTGCTAAAATAAAAAGAACTGTTATAAATATCTTTGTCAATATGAATATTCTTCTTTGTCATTCGATCTCTTTGGAATATTGGCCTGGTAGACAAAGAGCATGTATAATTTTATAACTTTTGGGGTATAGTTCCAAATTGCTTTCCAGAATGGAAAGGACCATTTGTTTTCCCAACAGTATGTTAGTATGCTTATTTTCCCATAATCTTTCCAACAGCTAATATCTTCTTTTTTTTGTCAACTTTGCCAGTCTGGTGGGTATGGAAGTATAAACTTAGAGTTGTTTTCATTTCAATTTCCCTCTTAGTGATTTGGAGCATTTTTTCATATGGCTGTTGGTAACTTGGATTTCTTTATTTGACAACTTGCTATTAGTATCTTGTTCAAATGTATTGAAAAAATGGTTCTTAGACTTAAAATTTTGAACAATTCTTTATATAGCTTGTAAATTAGACCTCCATTAGAAAAATTTTATAGAAAAAAATTCTCCATTTGTTTACTTTCTAACTTCAATGACTTTGTTTAAATTTTATATAATCATTGTCAATTTTATCTTCTATGATCCTATCTATCCTGTTTTTGGTCATAGACTCTTCCCATCTGTGATTATGAAAGGTATTTCCTTCTCTCCTCCTCTAATATGTTCATGATGAGTCCTTTTTATATATAGGTCATGTATCCATTGGGAGCTGATCCTGGTATATAGTATGAGATATTGGTTTAAACTTAATTTCTCTCAGACTTCCTTCTAACTTTCCCAGAAGTTTTTAGTGAATAGTATTTACCCCAGTAGTTAGAGTATTTGGGTTTATTAAATAAGTACTGGTATGTTGCTTTTGTTTATTGTATGCCTAATCTATTGGACAGACAAATTTCATTATTTTTTTCAGTTCCATAAGGTAATCTTCTGATAGTTTCATTGCTATAGAGCTGAATAAGTAAATTAGCTTAGGTAGTATTGTAATTTTTATTAGATTAGATTGGCAGTTGAAATATAACCATGTACAATCATCTTTCCAATTATTTAGGTCTTTATTTCTATAAAGGTGGTTTGCAGTTGTATTTCTCCATTTTATTTTTCTTGTATTGTTACTATTTCTAGCATTTTATCAAATAATAATTGTGATAATGGATATCCTTGCTTTACTGCTGATCTTACTGGAAGAGATTCTAGCTTATCTCTATTACATATCATGTGGGCTTTTGGTCTTAACATTATTTACTATATGTGAGGGACTGTCTGATGTTGGCAGCTACCAGGTTGAGCGCTGTGGCAAGAGTAGGGTAAGATCTGGGTATTTTGGAAGTCGAGGCAGGGGCTGTAGTAGGCAGAGTCATGGTGAACTGGGATGGGCTGGATACGGAGAAGCCCTGAGGCAATGGGCAGTGCTTTGTGAGATAAGCTGGGTACAAGGAAGTAGCTGGAGCTTGAGCTCCTGAGGCAAGGGGCAGTGCCACGTGGGAGTGGGACGGCAGAGGACTGAGTTCCCTTTGCTTAGTCCCCTCCCTATATGCAACGTCATCCCCAGATGCCTCTTGTGACCTTCCTGACTTCCTGGGTCCCTTTGTGCAGGACTGACCCAGACCCCTCCTCCCAGTGTCTGAGTCTGACTTCCTAGGTCACGTACTCTTGTCTATGCGCCAATCCCAGATGCCTCCGCCCTGTATCTGGTCCTAGCCTCCTACGTCACTCCCTCCCCCTTGGTGTGCTAAACTCAGACAGCCCCTTCAGGAATCTGACCCTACAATCATTGGCTAGTAAGCGGGCTGGGGAGGAGGGGCTAGGTAGGTACTTAGGAACGAGCGTGGTCAGATCACACACGCGCTCTCTCCTGGCTCCTGCCCTGTTGCTCTGGCCTTGCTGCTTGGGCTTGCTATGATGGCTTGCTGTGATGGCCTCTGAATAAAGCTCTGGTGTTGGTGCCTCCCGATGGCTCGTCTCTGTGTGGTTATCCGGCAGAGGACCGAAGACTCGAGTGTGAGTAAGACTCTGGTAGTGTGCTCCTTATAGGAGGAGCGGGTACCGGCGTACGGCCAGCAGAAGGTCGGCGTGCGGCCTGTATAACTATATAAAGCAAATTTTCATTTATTTTCAAGTTTTTTAGTTTTTTTAAAAAACAAATAAATGTTGCATTTGGTCAATGTTGTATTTTCTGCATCTCAATGTAATTATGTCACTTTAATTATTTACATTTTAAATATGGTCTGGTATGTTTTCCTAATATTAAACCAATCCTGTATACCTGGTCTGACTAGTATTCCCTCTGCCTCACTCTCTTAGAGCAAGGCCAGATACAGCCTTACTCCCCTTAGGATTCTAGTGATACCACTGAAGGAACAGGGTATGTTTATGTGCCAGGCACTGTGCTAAGCAAGTTAGGTGCTATT
The DNA here is from genome assembly GCF_900497805.2 of Vombatus ursinus. Lineage (NCBI taxonomy): Eukaryota > Metazoa > Chordata > Mammalia > Diprotodontia > Vombatidae > Vombatus > Vombatus ursinus. The sequence continues at coordinate 28,413,086 of NW_020940527.1, forward strand.
ATTACTCTCATTTTACAGTTGAGGAAAGTGAGGTAAACAGTGGTTAATTGATTTGCCTAGGGGTACACATATCTGACACAAGATTTAAACTCAGGTGTTCCTGACTCCAGGCCCAACATTCTGTCCATGTACCATCAGCTGCCTCTGACATTAGTAATTTGGTTTTCCTCTCTCTTTTTCAATCATACTAGCTAATGATTTGCTTATTTTATTGACTTAAACAGATAATTTTGTTAATTTCACATTGGATATTCAGAATTTCAGTTCTGTGTAGCTGATGATTCTTTTTTATCTGCAGTTTTCTTGGTTGTTAAACTGATAGTTTTTTTTTTTTAGTTGCATGCCCAATTAATTAATGTGTTATTTCTCTTTTGTTTATGGAAATGTTCAGAAACATAAAATGTCCTCAAAGGATTGCTTTGGCTGCACGAAAAAAGTTTCAATAAGCTGTTTCACTGTTGTCACTTTATTTGAGGAAATTATCTATTGTTTTTATGATTTGTTCTTTGACCCATGAATTCTTTGTTGTTGTTTAGTCATTTTCAGTTGTATCTGACTCTTTGTAACTCCACTTGACAGAGATACTACAGAGCTTTGCCATTTCCTTCTCCAGTTCATTTGACAGATGAGAAAACTGAGGTAAACAGGATTAAGTGACTTGCCCAGGGTCACCAGTTAGCAAGCATCTGAGGCCAGATTTGAATTCAGGACGATGAGTCTTCCTGACTCCAAGCCTAGCAGTTTATCCACTGCACCACCTAACTGCCTTTTGTGAGTTTACTTGATGTATAACAGGTTTTGTTTTAGCCCTTCATTTTAATTCTGTGTGAGTCTTTAAGTTTCAGCAGAATTCCAAGTAAATGGTATCAATCTTCTGCTTTCCAACTCGTTCTTCTATCCTCTTCATTTTTGTGGATGAGTTCATTTAATTCACATTCTTTAATGATTGTTAATTTTGTATTTCCCTATATCCTATTCTCATAATTTTTCCTTCTTTTGCTGCCTATCTCTTCTTATTTCACAAAGAAATAGGTGATGACAGATGTGCTAAAATTAGTTAATTAAGACAATCTGTTTCAGCTCCATTGTCTTTTTTCCAGTCTCCTTACACTGACCTTGGGTTTTTGTTCTTTCTTTATTTCCTTTTAATCTCCTTTTTTGTGATTGGCCTTCTGATACTAGAATTTATTTTGATTTCAATTTATCCCTCACTAATTCTACTTTCCTTCTTAAGCCATGCTCCCTTTCCCTTCCTCCCATCCATTTTCCTATTGAGTCTTATGTATTTTTATGCCAAAGTCTTTGTGTATATATATCTGACTATTTTTTTAACACCCACCTCTTTGTTCAATAGAGAGGAAAGCAAGGTTCCTGTGATACCCATCACTTTTACAGATTTGTATAATCTTTATCTCACTAATTCCTGTTCTATGAGATAGTAAATTCTCTCCCATTTCTCCTCCTTTACTTCATAGCATATTCCCCTTTCAATCCCTTTTCTTTCTCCTCTTAAGACATTGGAATCAATTAAATCTCACCCAGGCCATCTATTTATTTTATTTAACTTTTTCTATGTCCTTTAAAGACATTTGAGGTCAAAAGAGAAACTTACTTCTCCCTCTATTACAATGTAAGCACTTTATCCTCCTATATCCCCTTATTTTTCTTGACTGCTATACCTACTAGTGACTAATTGAGTTGCTATCTGCAAACAAAACCCTAGAACTTATTCAGAAAAAAAAAACTGTCTAGCTATGGCTCCTAAATCTTCTATTTGTAAAATTGTTGTAAAATGTTTTAAACTCAAACATAAGGTTTTTTACTTTGACTCCAATTATATTTCATCTTTGATGCAGTCCAATATTGTAGCCTATCTTTTTTGAATTTTGACTCCAATATCCAGTGTATTAGTCATCCTTCCCAGCTTTGTATCACCTACAAATTTGCCAAGCCTTTATCCAAGACATTGATAAAAAGAATCAAGGGCACAAATTCCTTAACCACTCCACTAAGATTGCTTTCAGATCCATTAAAGACTGCTCATTAAATCCTACAAGTCAAGGAGCTCTGAATCCATTTAATTCTTCTGCCATCTAACCCAAATGAATCTATCTTTTCCACAAAAATAGCAACAACGAAAAAGCCATTCTTATATGATTTGCTGAAATGGACCTTTAATTTTCATGGAGTAACTCCATCACAAAGAGAAATACATCCTATCCCTACAGATGTGCTGGAGCCAGCTAATAGAGACTCCTGAAATCCAATTTTTAAATTCCACAAATTAGGGCTAGATGTATTGTTTTGTTGTTTGTCTAGACCAGGGGAGGGGAGCCTGCAGCCTCAAGGCCACATGGGGTCCTCTAGGTCCTCAAGTGCAGTCCTTTGACTGAATCCAAACTTCACAAAACAAATCCCCTTAATAGAAGGATTTGTTCTGTAAAACTTGGACTCAATAAAAAATCACACCTAAGGACCTAGAAGGTCACACGAGGCCTTGAGGCTGCAGGTTCCCCACCCCTGATCTCGACATTAAAGTGGTGGAAAAGATGTGAATCTTACATACAGTTATCCCTTTCACATTGTGGGAATCAAGTATTCATAAAATTTTTGGCCTTTCCATCATACCAGAGAAGAATTCTCAGTTATTATGATGTTAAAAGAAGAATATATTGGTATTATACAATACTATACACATATTTTATGCATTTCTGAATTTCTAAATTTTTCCTTTGTCATCTGCTGGCCTTTGTATGTCATCTGCAGCTTCTGCAAAACTCCCCCAAAATTCCCATTTAATTTCTTATTCCAATCCAGGATATATTGAAATCCCAATGTGGAAAGTCACGATGTGGAAGAGATAACTGTACTAAGCTTAAAAGTGTGTTTTGTGTATATTTTTTTTCCAGAGAGCCAGTTGTTAGATATTTACCAGCACACTCCTTTTTATACCTGTGCTTGATGAAATCACTATGGCACTCTCAGATCACCTCTTCCTTTTTTAAGTGATCATTCAATATTTATTTATTTTTTTTGTAGAAATTGAAATCAAGCTTATTGGCCTTCTGTTTGTACTCTATTCTCTTCCCTTTTATGGAAACTGGAACTTGTGCACTCTTCCAGTCCTTCCACAACTCCACAATTTTTCGATCATCACACCTGGTCCTTTAGTACCTGAGAAGGTAGTTCATCTGGGCCTGGTGATTTGAATGATCAAGGGTCAACTAGATCATCTCTTACCACCTTGACTACTTATTTTAGATATCAGTTCCCTGGTAGTCATTTTTCTTGTGCTGTTTTAAGTCCACAGATCATTCTCTTTGTCAGAGAAGAAAGAAACAAAATAAAATGATCTGTCACATCCAGCCTTCATTTGAAGACCTCTTGTGAGAGGGTACGCATTATCTCCCAGGGTAGCCCGATATACTGTTGTACAATTCACTTGTTTGGAAGTTAATGTTACTTTGAACAATATTGTTAACTTTTAATTTCTATACATTTCTTCTAATTATGCTTTGAAAGGACTGAATAAATATGAACCAGGAAATTTGAATAAAAATCCACAATAAGAAAGATAAATAATAAATATGATGATGGAAAGCAATCTTTTTCTTTTTTAGAAAAAAGTACATAAAATGAAATTTCAAAAGCTAATGAACATAACAAGGTGAAAGGGAGGAGAGGAAAAAGAATTCTACTTGCCTACTTAACAGAGAGGAAAAAAAGGGAGAAGAATCAAATAATTAGGTAAAAGTAAGAAGAAAAGGAAGCAAAACTCCAAAACTAGGGGAAAGAGTTATAAATAGGAAGGGACAGGGCTTGAGGATGAAGGGAAGAGAGACAGTGAGAGTAGGGTTGCCTTAAGATTGTTAACTGAAGAGATATAGTACTCTGTTTATAGAGAAAGTTGTGAGAGGGATCCTAATTTGAAAAAAAATTAGAGATAAATAGAGGAGAATATAAAGTGAATTTTCATAACCTTAAATATGGATGATTGTAACCACTCAGAGCCCTAGGATTTTGAGACTAATAAACAAGTTTTGGTTTTAATTTAAAATATCCTCCTGCATTACTTCCCAATAAATGTATTAGGTGATCCTTAGATACTTTAAATCCACATTAAATTTTTTCTTTCTTAGAAGTGTAAATTTTTGAATACTTTTGCAGAATAAGCCTGTTTCATACATATTAAAAGTTTTGAACAGTGTATCCACCTTCCTTAATTATTTTCTTCAAAACATCATCATAATAATAGCATTTCTATAGAACCTACTATGGACATGGCACTGTGCTAAGAACTTGACAAATATTTTCTCTTTAATCTCACAACAACTCTAAAAGGTAGATGTTATTGCTATCCCCATTGTACAGTTAAGAACATTGAGACAAAAAGAGTTTAAGTGACTTTTGCAAGGTCATACAGCTAGGAAGTGTCTGAGACCAAATTTGAACTAAGATTCATGCTGACTCTGAGCCCAGAGTTCTACCCACTGTGCCCCCTAAATGCCTAGATTAACATGAATAAGCTTCCATGTGCTCATCTGGACAGGGCTCTTCTCCACTAATTTTAACTTTATGCAGTTGGTCTCTGCTTCTCTCTATCTCTCTCTACCTTTGTGTCTCTTATTCTGTCTGTCTGTCTCCCCTCTGACTTTGTCTCTGTATTTCTGTCTTTTATTGTCTCTATCTCTCTCTTGCACTGTTTCTGTGTCTCTTACTCTCTATCCATGAATGCCATCTGTATAGTTACCTACCTACCTACATCCATCTATTCATCCATCCATCCATCCATACATCCATACATACATACATACACATGCTAATAATTAGGACTAGCACAACTGAGTGATGTATGCGCCTATGTGACTATTCAGAGAAAAGAGAAGAAGAAGTTCATCCCTCCCATTGGCCAAAGGACTGCATCTTGTATCAGAAACAGGCTCAGTGTGGTTTTACAATGAGCATGTGTAACTTACAATTAGGGGCTCATGGAACTGACTAATCCTCACAGTAGCAAATGAACTTTATTGGGTGGCATCACCCCCCCCATCAACACTTCTTCCTCTACTAAGGGGCTCCTAGAGATGTATAGACTTCTAGTGCAGGATCTACACCCCCAGAAGCAGTCAGTAGATTGGGTCCTTTTTGCTTTTCTTTTCTTTTTCTTTTTCTTTTTTTTTTGCTTTAAGCCTGGATTCAGTTGAGGGAGGGTAGGAAGAAACTTAAACAAGGTATTTTCATAAATGACTGTGATCTAAAAATAAAAGGCATCAATGAAACGATGTGGAGTGAAATGTGTGAGCTTTCCCCATCACAACACTACCATTGCTCAGAAGGTACTGGATTTTATGTCAGACTCCTGCTTATCCTACTCCAGAGTCAAGCCTCCCAGGCCCAAAGTATAGATACAGAATCAAATATCCTTTTACCACTATCTCTCCATTAAATAATTCAACCTTCCTGGAGAGTGTGATAAAAAAGTCCCTTTTTTCTATGCACTCTATGGTCCAGACAACCTAAAAGCATCTCTGTCCTCCAAAGAGACCTTGAGCTTTATAGCATGTATGCCTCTGCTCAGTAATTAGAGTAGGCAGTGAAATACATTGTGAGCAACTGAAGTCCCAGCACCTTGATAGATATGCTAAAGGATCATTGGCTCTTTACCAATTACTGGTGGATAATTATACACAAATATAAAAGAAAGACTTTGCCCACAAGAAGTTTATAGCCTGGTTAGAGACACAAGATGAAAAAGACAACCGCAGCTGAAAGAAGAATCAACAATTCAAAACAGTTGAATAATCCAGTGTTAAATTGCACAGCACTGAAAATAAGGAAGTCATGGGGATATGGCATGAGAATTGTGACTGTAGAAATGGTCAGGATTTCATCAGGTGGAGATGATAAGGGGAGAGGAAATATTGCAGGCACAGAGAAAGGCAAAAGTGAAGATACTGAGGCAATAAACTTGGGGATTGTGATAAACAGCAAGTCATCTAGTTTAGCAAAACTCAAAGGGAATAGTGGGAGATTTACCTTTAAAGATGGGCCAAAATAATATACAGCTTTGAATATTAGGCAAAGGAATATGTCCAATGTCTTCATGACATATGGAGGAGAAAAAAAATGGCAACTGGAGCCAGAGTGGGGGTCTTCACATGCATTAGGTGCAGAGGGGGTAGTTTGTCCATCCCACTGGCAACTAGGGTGACAGGAATATCTTCTGGGTCAATGAGAAGCTTCAAGGTAAAATTCTATAAGATGACAGTAAAGAACAGAAATAATTCCATCCAAAGGAGGCCATTGTCAACACCTATCCATTTTCCCAAAAGACACAAATGTAAAGTATCAATGTAAAGTTCTCAGAGATGTGGGTTTTCTAGGCCATGGCTTCTTAGCTGTGAATTCCCCAACCCCACCCCGCGGCATTAGGGAGACGATATTGAGTATTCCTCTCCTCTCAAGTTTAGGGCTTCACACCCCATCCATCTACCCTAAGAAAGCAGGTCCTAATGGCTGGAGAGTTAGCCTTGTGGTCGACTCTCTGAGCAAGGAGCCAAAAGATTTGAATTCTCTGAAGCCTCAGCTCCTGCCATGTTGCAAGAGAATCTTTCTCTTGTTCTTGCCTTTCAAATCAGTCTTCTTGACCTAGAGTAAGGTCTGGAATTACAAATTCACAAGAAAGGAATCACAGCCCCAGGCAACAAAGAGCCACTAAAGCAAATGCTCAAAGACCTAGGATATGAGTAATCTTAGTGCCTGAAGCAGTGGGAGATGACAGGGCAATGAAGGTCAGATTCACTTTGGTGCCTTCAGTCATACTTTTGGGTGACAATCACAGCTCTATAGCCTACTCCCTGCTTCTTCCTCAGTACCATCCAGTCACTGGCCTGAAACTACTCAACCAAGGCTCCTCCTGGAGCCTCAGCCCTAACTGGGCAGGGCACTGCCATGGGGGCCACAGGGTAGAGACTGGTGGCTAACTGACAACCTCCACCTCTGACATTCAATACTCAAATACCTCCTCTCTTGGCCTATGAACAACAGCTTTATATAATCACAAAATAATCAGAGGTGGAAAGACAGACACTCTATGATAGTGCATTCTGTACTAATGAGGCCCCATAAAAATGTAAATGACTGAGAATATCCAGATTCCTTTGCCTCAGTCAGGTATCAAATATTTGTGATATTTCAAACTCCAAGAAATGATTAAATGTCTTTGATAGGACCTGATCACTGGGCCTTTCAAATAACATCATCCTTTACAATCAGTCTCGATAAGGTACAGGGATATACCCTGATGGCGTAATGATTCAGAAACTCCCACCTGAAACAGATATAGGTCTCTGCTAACTTTACCTCTTAAAATAATTTTCATTCCTTTTGATGCTTTAAACATGGATCTAGAGCCAGATGTGCCAGCCAACTCTGTGATCTCTATCATTTGGATTAACTGAAGCAACGGACCAAAATTCCACTGATCTGTTACTTCAATTGGTGACCCATGCTATCTCCAACCTACTACTACTTCAACTGTTTCCTTTGAAATATGAGAGAAGTGAAGCCCACAAAGACGAAGTGATTCAACGAAAGACATGCAGGGAAGAAGTAATAGAGTTTAAGCTTGAACTTAAATTCTCTGAGCTATTAATCCAACTTGGACGTATGAATTTAGATGAACTTGTCCTCTATGTTAAAAAAGGCATGAATTAGTCTCTCCTCTTAGAACTGCCAGTTTCATCTAAGATGTGATCTGGGTCAAAACAGTCTAGGTTGGGAAACTCTCAGTTGTCATCTGGAAGATAATTCAATAATGGTATTTATGGTTGTAACCTGAAATGAACACGTAGAAAGAAATTATAACATGAGAATACTCAAATGTTAAAGTTTGAAGGAACCCTCAAGATCATGTATTCCAATCTTCACCTTTCTCAAATAAAGTGAGGGTCAGACTTGCCCAAAATCATGAAGTGAGTAAACATACAACTTAAATATAAAAAGTTACACCTCTATTTTAAAAAAATAGAGGTGAATAGGAGAGACATTGCATAAATATGATCAGGGGAATTTATAACTAGAGAAGGGATATAGTTGATCATAAGAGATAAAACTGAAAACTTTGACAAATAAAATTATAAAGGCTTTGCTTTTTAAACAAACACAGTTAGATTTAGAAGAGAAATAGTTATTGGGAGGGAAATACTCACAAGATCTTTACTAAGCATCTGATATTCAAGTTACCTAGAGAATATATAAAAATTATATCTCTTCCAAAATGTTCTCAACATTTTTGACCCTTAGATCAGGGGCAATCCCTTAACAAAGAATCTTCTTTCCAGTTCTGTATTGCTAAGCACTTATGTTCTACACATGGTACTAATTTTTACTCATATTAGCCATCATACTTAATTACAGGTACAATAGATTAATATATTAATATGTATATATTCAAATAGCAAAATTATGCCAGAAAATCATCCATCTTATAATGGAAATAATATTAGAACATTTTATTTTTAAAAACCTCATTTTTAGAACATATCCAGTTAGATCATGACAATGCAAAGGGCACCTCAATGAATCATGGATGAGCCCCTACTATATAAGTCCAGGCATGCCAATGCAACCCATCCATGCTGGAAGTTCAATCTGTGGGTGTGGAATCCAATATATTATAAAATTCACACACCCTTCATTCTATTTCTCTGGGCTTGCTCATTTATACAAATCTGACCTCACCCTGGCAAACCCGGAAAGTTTTCCCAAGGGCAGAACCAGACATTTTCTACCATGTTGCTGCAACTCACTATCAAGGAAGTACAAATAATTCTGGAATGTAGAGGAATGTACTCCTACTATTCACCACCAGAGCGTCTGAGTTTCCACCAATATGTTTCTCATTTATATTAAGCAGTCATGATGACACTAATAACTCTTTTTCATATACAGTTTTTAAAAATTAATATGACTTGCTTAATCAGAATATAAACTACAAAAATTGAGCATTTTTCATATTTGTAAAAGAACACAAATAGAGAACTCTATATGAAATCATGAATCTCATTTTATACTATTAAAATTATTTTACTACAAAATTAACAAATACCAAATAAAATGGCCATTTCCAAATACAGAGTAGAATTGAAAATACAATTGCTCATGAAACCTCAGATCTCTACTGTATATAGCTTCCTTTTATTTTTCAATGTATAATTACTTCAAGCTGTAGCTTTCTATGGTGTCCTGCTTATCTATACTTCTTTCTGGCCTTCATTATGTCCTCTAGTGTAAAAAAAAGATGCCATCATGATTGTCTTTTCATTCCTTTCTTTTTTCTTTTATTGTTGCCCTATCTTTATTTCCTCTTGCCCTCCTATCACTGAATCTTAACTGTACAAAGAGAAAAAGGAAATTAAAGTTCTTGTAATAAAAATGCAAAGCCAAGTAAAACAAACTCTCACATTGGCATTGCCTAAAAATGTATTTTATTCTATTACTAGTCAACCAACTCTCATGTGATTTCCCATCATGCTTCATCACCAGTCCTTAAGAATCATGAGAGTTGCATTGATCATAATCTAAATTATTTTGATGATTACCACTTTGTAATACAATTTGAGATCTGCTACGACTAAGCTACCTTCCTTCACATTTTTTTTCATTGATTCCCTCAATATTCTTGACCTTTTTGTTCTTCCAGATGAATTTTATTATTTTTTTCTCACTCTATAAAATAATTTGTTGGTAGTTTGATTGGTATGGCACTGAATAATAAATTAATTTAGTTAGAATTGTCATTTTTATTATACGGGGTTGGCCTACACCTGAGCATTTAATATTTTCCAATTTTCTAGATCTGACTTTCTTTGTGTAAAAAAGGACTTTGTAATTGTATTCAATAGTTCCTGGGTTTGTCTTGGCAGGCAAGCTCCCCAAGTATTTTATATTGTGAGCAATAATTTTAAATGAAATTTTTCTTTCTATGGACTTAGTTGGTAATATGTAGAGATGTTAATGATTTATGTGAGTTTATTTTATATCCTGAAACTTTACTAAAGTTGTTAATTATTTCTCCTAGTTTTTTAGTTGATTCTCTAGGATTCTCTAAGTATACCGTCATACCGTCTGCAAAGAATGATAGTTTTGTTTCCTCATTGCCTATTCTAACTGCTTCAATTTTTTTTCTTCTCTTATTATTATAGCTAGCATTTCTAGCACAGGATTAAATAATAGTGGTGATAATGGGCATCCTTGCTTCACCCCAGATCTTGTTGGGAAAGCTTCTAGCTTATCCCCATTATAGATAATGCTTGCCAATGGTTCTAGATAGATATTACTTCTCATTTTAAGGACAATTCCTATGCTCTCTAATGTTTTTAAGAAGAATGAGTGTTGTATTTTGTCAAAAACTTTTTTTGCATCTATCATGATAATCATATGATTTTTGTTGTTTTTGTTATTGATATGGACAATTATGCTAATAGTCTTCCTAATATTGAACTAGCTTTGCACTCCTGGTATAAATTCCACCAGGTTATAGTGTGTGATCTTTTTGATATATTGCTGTAATCTCCTTGCTAATACATTATTTACAATTTTTGCATCAATATTCATTAGGGAAATGGTCTAGAGATTTCTGTGTTTTTTGTTCTTCCTGTTTTAGAAATAAACACCATATTTGTATCATAAAAGGAATTTGGTAGAGCTCCTTCTGTGTTTGTTTTTCCGAATAGGTTATATAGTATTAAAGCAGCTAGATGGCACAGTGGATAGAGCACTGGGCTTGGAATCAAGAAGACTCATCTTTATGAGTTCAAAACCGGCCTCAGACACTTACTATCTGTGTGACCCTGAGTAAGTCACTTAATCCTGTTTGACTCAGTTTCTCATCTGTAAAATGAGCTGGAGAAGGAAACGGCAAACTACTCCACTATCCTTGCCAAGAAAACCCCAAAATGGGGTCACAAAGAGTTGGAAACAATTGAAAAATGACTGAACAAAAACATATATAATATTGGAATCAATTGTTCATTAAATGTTTGGTAGAATTCACTTGTGAATCCATATGGTCCTGGAAATTTTTTCTTGGAGAACTTAAGGCTTTTAAATATTAAATATTTTAAATTTTCAATATGGTTATTCAAGTATTCCTCTTCTGTTAATCGAGGCAACTTATATTTTTGTAAATATTCCTCCATTTCTGTTAGATTGTTAGACCGTTATATAATTAGGCAAAATAGCTCTTAATAATTGCTTTAATTTCATCTTCATTAGTGGTGAATTCACTATTTTCATTTTTGATACTGGTAATTTGGGTTTCTTCTTTTTTTAAAATCAAATTAACCTGTTCATCTGTTTTATTTGTTTTTTCCCCCACAAAACCAGCTCCTAGTTTTATTTATTTGTTCAGTGGTTTTCTCATTTTCAATTTTATTAATTTCTCCTTTCACTTTCAGAATTTCTAATTTGGTGTTTAATTGGGGATTTTTAATTTGTTCTTTTTCCAGTTTTTTTTTTTAGTTGCATGACCAATTCATTGATCTGGTCTTTATTTTTCAGTGTAAGTGTTAGAGATATAATTTTTTCCCTAAGTGCTACTTTGTCTATATTTCCCATAAATTCTGGCATGTTGTCTCATTGTTGTCATTCTTTTTTTTTTACTGGAAAATTTTTTATTGTAGGTGGAGTGGGATAGCTGGATGCAGTTTAGATGATTCCAATTTTGTTGGCAGCATGTAAAGCATCATAATCTGGAGCAAGCTGAACATAGACCTTCTTCTCTCCATCAGGTGGAATCAGTGTATTGACCTTGGCCACATCAATGTCTTACAGCTTCTTTACCATTTGCTTGATCTGATGCTTGTTGGCCTTGACATCCACAATGAAGACCAGGCTGTTATTGTCCTCAATCTTCTTCATAGCAGACTCAGTGGTCAAGGGAAACTTAATGATGGCATAGTGGTCAAGCTTGTTCCTCTGAGGGGCACTTTTCTGAGGATATTTGGGCTGCCCTCAAAGTCTTAGTGTCTTGGATTGCCAGAATGTGGGGGATGTTTGGATCTTCTTTTTGTGGCTATGAATACTCTTCAACACTGCCCTCTTGGCCTTCAAGGGCTTGGACTTAGCTTCTGTCTTGGAGGGGACAACCGCTTCCTTCTTCACCTTTGGTGCCATCTTGGGTGAAAGGGTCTGTTGCCTTTCTTTTTAATGAAATTTATTGTTTCCTTGATTTGTTCAATTCTTTAGGATTAAATTATTTCATTTCCAATTAATTTTAGTCTGTTTCTATAGTTTTTATTGCATATAATATTTATTGCATATAATCTTTATTGCATTATGGTCTGAAAAAGAATGCGTTTAATATTTCTGCTTTTCTGAATTTGGTTGTGAAGTTTTTTATGTCCTAATACATGGTCAGATTTTGTGTAAGTGCCATGTGCCAGTGAGAAAAGTTATACTTTTTATTCCCATTCAATTTTCTCCAGAAGTCTATCATATCTAACTTTTCTAAAATTCTGTTATCTCCTTAACTTCTTTCTGGTTTTTTTTTTTGTTAGATTTATCTAGTTCTGAGAGAGAAGAGTTGTGGTTTCCCCTCCCCCTCCAGTATATTTTTACTGTCTATTTCATCCTATAACTCATTTAACTTTTCCTTTAAGAATTCAGATCTTATACTAATTAGTACATGTATGTTTAATATTGCTATTACTTTATTGTCTATGGTACCTTTTAGCAGGATATAATTTCCTTTCTTATCTCTTTTAGTTAGATCTATTTTTGCTTTTGCTTTGTCAGGATTGCTACCCCTGCTTTTTTTTTTTTTACTTCAGCTGAAGCATAATATATTCTACTCCAGCCTTTTACCTTTACCCTGTATGTATCCCTCTTTTCAAATGTTTCTTATAAACAACATATTGTAGGATTTTGATTTTTAATCCATTCTGATATTCACTTCCATTTTATGGGAGAGTTCATCTCATTCACATTCACATTCACTGTGTCTTTCTTTCCATCCTATCCCCTGTTACTAACTATGTATTTCTCTTCATCCCATTTTTCCTGGTTTATAATTCTTTCTCACTCCTTTTATCCTGTTGCTCCACAAAAATGTTTTGCTGAGAAAAAGATTTATTCCTTTCTATCCCCATTCAATTTTCTCCAAAGGTCTATAATATCTAATTTTTCCAAAATTCTATTCACCTCCTTAACTTCTTTCTTGTTTATGCTTTTCTTTTTCTGTTTATGCTTTTCTTTATCTTTTCTCCCTTTCATCTAGAGTTTTGCTTTTGACCACTGCCTTCCTCAATTTGCCCTCCTTTCTATCTCCCCCCACTTTTTTCTTTCCCCTTTCCCCTCCAATTGCTTATAGGGCAAGCTAGATTTCTATTCCTAAGTGAGTATGTTATTCCCTCCTTGAGTCAAATCCAATGAGAGTAAAGGGCACCTACAGAAAAATTGACCATGTACTAGGGCATAAAAACCTCACAATCCAATGTAGAAAGAAATATTAAATGCATCATTTTTAGATCATGATACAATAACAATTATATGTAATAAAGAGCCATGGAAAGATAGACTAAAAAATAATTGGAAACTGAATAATCTAATCCTAAAGAATGAGTGAGCTAAACAACAAATCAAAGAAACAATCAATAACTTCATACAAGAGAATGACAATAATGAGACAACGTACGAAAACTTATGGGATGCAGCAAGAGCAGTTCTTAAGGGAAATTTTATATCTCTAAATGCTGAAATCAATAAAATAGAGAAAGAAGAGATCAACGAATTAGACGTGCAACTAAAAAAGATAGAAAAAGAACAAATTAAAAATCTCCACTTAAATACCAAATTAGAAATATTGAAAACCAAAGGAGAGATTAATGAAATTGAAATTAAGAAAACTAGTGAACTAATAAATAAAACTAAGAGCTGGTTTTGGGAAAAAAACCAATAAAATAGATAAACCTTTGGTTAATTTGCTTTTTTTTTTTAAAAAGAAAGAAGAAAACCAAATTACCAGTATCAAAAATTGAAAGGGTGAATTCATCATCAATGAAGAGGAAATTAAAACAATAATTAGGAACTATTTTGCCTAACTGTATGCCAATTAAATTGAAATGTTTTTGCAAACAATGCCAATGCAACCAAGATGAGGAGGGAAGCAGAAAACTGGGAAAGAATTTTTACAGCCAGTGTCTCTGATAAAGGCCTGATTTCTAGAATATAAAGAGAACGGAGTCAAATCTATAAGAATACAAGTCATTCCCAAATTGATAAATGGACAGTATTTTTTACAGGACTTAGGAGTTCATGGGTATTATGCAGATTTTGTATTTAGGTTTTTGTTTTGTCCCCCATGTACAAAAATCATAAAAAAATTTAAAAGCGGAAAGGAAGGCCAGCTGGATTTCTGATCTTTCGAGTGTCTTAGAATTTTTTTTTTTCTGTATGTCTAGTCTGCATGAGTGGAGTTAATGAAGGCTGGGTCGGGGAAGATAAGCTGATGAACAAACAGCTCCCAGGCTTCTCCCCTCTCACCTGTACTCATAACCCTGACTCCACCTGTGGAAGAGGGAGAAGGCAAGTCTCCTATGACCTATAGAACAAAAGTCTCACTCCCTTGGGCAAAGGCAAAAAGGCATTTTGGGCCAGTTTCTGGAAATCTAATATGGCAAAGTTCAACTGGGCTGAATGGCTTCTAAAGTCCCTTTCAGCTCTCAATTTCTTTGATACTTTCTCTAATTCAGTCCATTGAGACTGCTGGACAGGGAATGAGGAGGGCACCAGGCAGGTATATGCACAGACAGACAGAGAAACAGAGCAGTAAGACATTGTTTTCAGACTATTTGGCATTGTCAGGATCCCTAGGGAACCCAGAGCTGACAAGTGCTGCACTTTTCATTCCCGTGAAACTGAGAGCTGAATCGTAAGAATTGAATCAAAACAATTTTTTTCTCCCAAGTTACTCTTTTACCTACTTAAGTAGCAGAAGGCAATTTTCTTCCCTCTTCTTAACTGATTCAGGGTCCATTCTGAGTAAGAAGAGAGGAAATGGAATAAGGAGTACAGTGTGGAGAGGATAAGGTGAGCATAATTTAATGAGGTAAGACTCACAGAGGAGTGCTGAAAGTGCTGGGGGAGAGGGTTGGGAGTGTGTGAGAGGAGACTGAGTTAGTGAAAAGACGCTGGACTTGGAGTTAGAAGATCTGTGTGTTTAAATTCTGGTTCTGGGGCTTGGCCAAAGACAAGTCACTCCTTGCTCCTGTCTGAGCCTCACTTTTCTCACCTTCAGAATGGCGGTTTGCACCATGGACCTCACAGGGTTGTTAAGAGGAAAGTACTTTGTTGCTTTAGTGATATATTATTACTGGTCTGAGTTTGAGTTTGTTGTTTGTGTTTTTTTTTTTTTTGTCTGTTTTGTTTGTTTTTCCTCCAAGGAGGATCACAGGATCATGGATTTTAGACTCAGAGCTAGAAAGGACCACAAATGAGTCTTCAGTAGCTACCACCTCCTTTAAATTGAGACCCAACGAAGTTAGATGAGTTCGCCCAGGTACCAGGTGGCATATCCACAATCCTAACCAGGTCCTCTGATTTAAAATTCAACGCCTTTCCACCACAACCGCGGGGGAAAGAAGATCAGCCCCTCCGTGGAAGGAAGTTGCCACAGGCAGCCAAAACTAATCTGAGGTTCCCCGCGTCCTTCCCGGCTGATACTGGATGAGCCGCACTGGCTCCTGGGTTCCTCTCGGCTGCTGTCCAATTGTCCTCGCTCTGATAAGGTTTCTCAGCTACAGTAGCGCAGCTTCACAGCATGTCTCCCTTCCGAAGTTCCTGGGTTCCTGGGCTACTTCTCCTAGCTGGAATTTGGACCAATAGGACCGATCCTCACCCTGGACTACCCCCAAGTCAGCTGCAATTAACCTATTATCTCCCGGAAAGGAACCTCGCAGTCCAGAGAGAAAGGGCAGAATGGAGAAAAAGGAGGAGATAGTGTTAGCATAAGCCAGGCTAACTTCCCATCTTCCCAAACTTCTAACCTAAATGATTCCTAGAACAGGAAAGTCCGGCCAGAGAGGAGGAAACACACAGAACTAGTTCGGGATGGTGAAGGAACCTCAGAAGACAAGTAGTCTATTTAACCATTCATCCCTTCTACAACCTCACTGACGAGTCATGTCTCTTCTTGAAGACTTCCGACCAAGAAGGAATCAGTCCCCGCCCTCCCCTACCTAGAAGCAGCCCGTTTCACTTTTGGATAGTTCTAATTAGGAAGTGTTTGCTAATCCTTGCAGCTTCAGGTCAGCAATCAATCATTTATTTGGCAACTATTATTGTGCTGTGTGACACTGTACTAGATATTGGGCGTAAAAAGACAAAAATGAAATCGCCTTTGGTCCCCAAGATCTTAGGTTCTTTCAAAGAAAACAGCATGTTCATACCTAATGTATAGATATGGGTGATGGCAAATAGGAGGAGAGCACGAAGCTGAGGGGCTTAGGAAAAACTTCATGTAGAAGGTGATTCTTGAACTGAAGCTTAAATGAAATAATAACAGCTGGCACTTCTATAACATTGTAAGGTTTTCAGAGCACTTTTCATGTATTATCTCTTTTGATCTTCACAATACTGCATGATCGGTGCTATTATGATCCTCTTAATCCTAAAAGAGATTATGAACCAATGATCCCAGCTCTAAACAATTTGGGAAAACCTATTGTTAAATTTTCAATGTGAGCATTTACAGAAATCTGTGATTTTACAAATCAGGGCTTGATTTATTGTTTTGTTGATTGCCTAGATTTAAGAAACTGCTAAATATGAGGGATAAATTTAAAAATATGTATGCATTCTTTTTTTTTCCTGGAGAGTCTGGTTGTTAAATATTTACTATTGCATCCCTGTATTACTCCATAAACACTGCTTAAGTTCTGAACTGCAGTAGAAGACTTACAGAATGATCATCACCAGACTGGCCCTAAAAGTCCCAGTGGGAATTGTTGTCTGAGTAGAAAGTTCACCTCCTGTGGGCCAGGGAAGGGAGGAGATAAATGGCTATGAACTAACTACAAACCAACCAAGAGCAAAAAAGAGAAACCTCTTTGAATTGTCTAAGAATGAGACATTCCTACAGCTACCTAAGGTGACCCTTTGTTTAGCAGATGGAACTGTGGGACTTGAGTTTCAATGTCCTTTCTACAATGTACCACCTAGAAATGAACACAATAATCCTGTGCTTTGTTCACAATACAGTATAATTTCAAGTCCTAAATACAATGACTGTCAATGCACATGAAGATCATCATATTACCTCTCTTGGCTACCATATCGGGCTGTTGGTTATTCAGTTTGCACTCCCCTACAGTCCACAGATTTGCTTCATATGCACTGCTTTGCAACCATGACTCCTCCATCTTACATTTGTAAATTTTATTTTTAACTGAAATATATTTTACCCTTAGCTCTATGAAATTTCTGTCTAGTTCCAACTCGATGGTCTAGTCTGTCAAGATCTTTCTACATCCTGACTCTATCATAGAATATGTTCATTATTCTTCCCAGTTTTGTGTCATCTGCAAACTTGATAAGCATGGCATTTATGCCTTTTTCCAAATCATTGATAAAAATGTTAAAGAGAAAGGGGTGAAACACAGATCCCTGAAGATCTCCACTAGAGCTGTCTTCCAAAGTGACATTGTACTCACTTACACTCTCTCTTTCCCAAACCCAGGGCTGGGCTGGTTCCTCACTTCTGAGGCTGACTGATGGCCCTCAGCTCCCAGGGTCTCATCATATTTGTGCCTGATAGTGAGGACACCCAATCAACTTTAACCTTACTGGGCCCTTTGTTGTTGTTCAGTCATGTCTAACTCTTCATGATCCTGTTTTTGTTTTTTCAATTTTTCATGGTCAAAGTTATTTATTTCAATATATTCTGTCCCCAAGAATTAGAAGAACCATTTTGCCCTACATGCCTATGAAGTAAGATCCTGGGGACATCCAAATGTTGAGTTTTGGAGGCCAGTCGACTTTGTTATTCTGGCCAAAAATGCACACCATCAGGGTTTCTCTTGTCCATTGATTGCTTCCAATCCAGATGTTCAAATAGTCTTTCATCCTCAAAACGAGCTCAAAGCAGTTGGTTCAGGCATTCCAGGGTCTGTACCTCTCCTAAATCCTCTATTTTTGCATCTTTAGCACCTGGCAAACAATTGGTGCCTAACAAATGCTTAAGAAGTTACTGGCACCTGCTCTAGGCCAGAGGATTAGATCTCTTTGTGGAAGGGTTCTTCCAAATGTAACCAACATCAGCCTCTTTGCGACAATGTTTCTGCCTCCTAGGTCAAAGAGAATTAGGCTGATCACTTTGCCCACCACAGCCCTTCTGATAGTTAGAGGGAGGAGCATACTATTCGTGGAGTTTTCTTGGCAAAGATAACTAGAGTGGTTTGCCATTTCCTTTTCCAGTGGATTAAGGCAAAAAGAGATTAAGTGACTTGCCCAGGGTCACATAACTAGTAAGTGTCCAAGGTCAAATTTGAACTCAGGTCTTCCTGACTCATGGCCTAGTGCTCTATCCACTGTGCCACTTACTATCTCCTCAAATTTACTACACCTCAGCATTCCTAAATTCAAGCAGTCAACCAGTTTTAGCCTTCTAGTAGCAGGGATTACAGCTGTGTGCCACCACATTCAGCACCTTTTCCACAAGAATAGCAACAGAGACTCTGTCCATCAATTTAAAATAAAATAAATTCTGATGTATTTTATTATTTATGCATTTGGTTTAATGTATTAGTATCTATAATATCTTTTTTTTTGCTTTATCATTAAATAAATGAGTATGTTTAAGATCCAAAAAACAATAAAATAAATATTTTTTTTAAAAGAGAGAGACTTTGTCAAATGCTTTCCTCAAATCTAGGTTAATTGTAGCTACAGCATTCCCCCAGTGTACCTGTGTAGTAACCCAGTCAATAAAAGAAACAATCTGGCAAGATCTATTTTTTTTTTTAATCAATTAATTTATTTTTAGTTTTCAAAAGATCTATTCTTGGAGAAGCTATGCTGGCTCCTTGTGATTATTGCTTTCTTTTATAAATGTTCACTAACAATATATTTTAGAAATGAGAGGGAGGCAGGAAGAGAGAAAAGCAAAGCAAAAAGGTGTTTGTTAGAAATCAAAGTTATGCTTGCTGGACTTTAGATTGCAAAAGCCATTCTCTACCCTTTACTGAAATTTTGAATGTTTTCCCTTCCCCAGGACTTACTACCTTTCCTATTCTCCAACTTTCAAAGATCTCTAACAATAGCTCAGCAATCATATTTTCTAGTCCTTTGGGTGCCTGATAACAATCTTGTCACCTCCTTTATCCAGCCCTTTCTCTTCACTGGCAAGGTTACCATCCCAATCCAAACCCTCATCACCTCTCACATGGACTATTCCCATAGCATCAAAAGTGGTCTCCCTACATTAAGTTTTTCTTCTCTCCAACCCATTCTCCATTCAGCTGCCAAATTAGCATTCCTAGAACATGAGTCTGATGTTTGTTCTGTGCTCAAGAATGTTTTGAATCTCTCTGTTACTTCTAAGACAAAATACCAACTCCTATGTTTGGCACAAAAAGTCCTTTGTAATCTGACTTCATTCGATCTTTCCAGATTAAAATTATTTTGGAATCTATTACTCTGCCTCACACATTCACCATCCCAGCCAAACCCTTAAGAATGCATTGCCTACATTTTGTGTATACTGTCCTGCATATGTGTTCTCCTCAGCCCCAGAACAATTTAAATTCCTTGAGGGATGGGATTATTTTGGTTTTATCTCTGCCTGCATCTTGCCTGGCACACGGTCTGGCACATATAGACACTTAAAGGCATGTTGAATTGAATTAAATAGAAAGGGAAACTAACTCTTTAAATGTCACTCTACTTAGCTCACTATGTCCTTTCAAGTTTAAAGATTTGATTCTCATTGAAAGAGAATCAAAAACAAAATAAAAATCCTATCTCTGACATTTAGCCATTGCCTGAAGGTTTCTAGTAAAGAGTAATGTATTAGCTCAAGAAACAGTTTATTCCACTGTTGGATAGCTCTCATTTAATTAGCAGGCCTAGTTAAGAGGTTTTCCCCTTCTTCAAGTCATATGACCCTCTGCAATTTCTACCCATTGTTCCTGGTTCTGTCCTCTGGGACCAGCCAGGATAAATGCAATTTCTCTTCCAAATGACAGTGCTTCAAAAGTTGGTGACTCCCAATCAGTCTTAATCTTCTATTCCCCAGGTTAAATGTCTCTAGTTCTTTAAATGTCTCTAGTTCCTTTAATAGATTCCCATATGGCATGATCCCTAATACCAAATTTTGATAGCTTTTCATCTGTCCTCCCTTCTCTACTACTACCCTAATACAGGCTCTCATTACTAGCTGTCTCATTCAGGTGATTTAAGGGTTGGGGACTGTATTGGGGAGGCTGTAATGTACTTAAGCCAAGGACTGACCTACTGGCACCCCTGAATAATTGGAAGTGAATAGTGAATCTTTGTTTAGAACAATGGATGACATATTTCAACCTCATGTTCTGATTTGAACCAAATGAGCACAGTTAGGAGAGTGTGTATGCATTAAGGGGAAGCATTGTTGGCAACCCTGCCTGTAACAAGATTTCTATATTTTCTATCTGTATATTCTATTCTCTAGTAGGCTTCTACATGCCATCATCTAATGTATGTACACGTGTGT
Source organism: Vombatus ursinus (assembly GCF_900497805.2). Lineage (NCBI taxonomy): Eukaryota > Metazoa > Chordata > Mammalia > Diprotodontia > Vombatidae > Vombatus > Vombatus ursinus. The sequence goes on from NW_020940527.1 coordinate 28,433,835, forward strand.
ACATATATGTACACATATGTGTATATACATACACAAACACATACACATATGTGACATATGTATATATACACATATGTATCTCTTATAATTTATTAGCAAAACCTAACAATATGAGTCCACCTGATTTTCCAAAGACAAGAGGGGAAGATCACCCTTTCCACCGATCTAGAGCAGAGATTTTAATCTTTTCATGTAATAAAACCTTTTCGCAGTCTCACGAAGCCTACAGACTCCTCCAAATAATGTTTTCAAGCCCATGAAATACATCAGATTATAACATAAACTAGTTATATTGAAGTTGTTTTCAAAATATTAAAAGACTAAGTTCAGATTAAGAACCCCTGTTAGAGATTGCTCTATGTAACACACACATGTCTACTATTGAGTTAGATTAAGTGTGTGCAACTCAGGATTGCAAGCGCCATGAAGACTAGCCAATCACCATTGCAGCTAGTAATATAGAACTAGCAATTGTACTCATGGTCCCTTTTTCCTCTAGGGAGACTGTGATGTACATGGACAACAAAACGTTCACAGGTCTTCCCTATAATGAACTTTGACCAGTAAGGAATTGGATTTCCCACTTGAACAAGATTCCTGCATACCCCAGGGTCAAGAATCCTAAATCCCAGGGGGCAGCTTTGTGGGATAGGGATTGAATATCAGTCAATTTTTTTCTCTTCTATCCTCATTAAATGATTCAACTCTTTAGTAAGTGTCCCTTGAATGTGTCCCATGCTTTTAATATGCATGCTTCTATTCTGTAATTAGATTAGGTAGGTGAATATAGTGGACTACTGAGTTGGCAACAAGGTAGTGTATGTGCTGAGGGGGCGTCAGCTGGGGCATTTGAGGAACATTGCTCCTTACACATTGCTGGTGGATAATTATATACAAGTGTAAAACATTTTCTCTGTCAATGAGGGGCTTACAATGTAATTAGGGATACAAGATGAGAAAAACTACAGCATGCGTGAAACAAGAACAAATGGATGGGTATGTAATTGAGTGTTAATTTGTATAGTAATAAGTAAATGGGGATATGGCATCTGAATTGTGATTTGAAAGTGGGTAAGAGTTCAACCAGTAGAGTTGAGTAAAGGAAATATTTCAGGTACAGGGAGTGCCTGGAGAATGGTGGAGTGGGGTTAGGGGGAGCAGGGAATCTATTTTGTCAAAAATCAGAGGAAGTAATGGGAGACTGAGCTAGGAAGGTAGTTTGGATTGAAATCATAGAGGACTTTCATTGCCAGGCCAGGGAATGAGTGTAGCATGTTCCTAGACACTAGAGAAGTTGGAGTGCCTCACGTGTTTTGGGAAGGGAGGAAGCAAAGCTTAAAGGAAGGGGGTATTTTGCTAAATCCACTGGCAACTGGGGTAGTGTCAATATCTTTTGGGTCAATACCATCTAGCTGCCCTTTAAAAAGCTCTATCCAGTCACTTTTAGCCTTATTACCTGCAGAGATTTGAAGCAATCACCATTGGCATGATGGGTGTTGAAAGGAATTAAATCAGCTAGTGAGAGGCAGCATGACCTAGTAGATAGAGGGGCTAGCCTTGAAATCAGAGAGATCTAGGTTCAAATTCTGCCTGGACAGATAATAGCTAGATAACCATAGGCAAGTTACTCAATCTGTCAGTTGCCCCACACAACTGTCTAAGACTATAAATTACAGATGAGAGTTCAAACTCTATTAGTGAAGGGACTTTCCACTCTCAAAGTCATACATGCACTTATGCACAGAAGCACACACATATCAATGAAATCATAGGTCAAGACTAAATCAAGTAAAAGATTGGGGTCAGAGAATAGCAGCTTAAGTAAAAGCAAAGTTGTTCAAAAGATTACTTAACCATAAGTCTAAAAGTAAATTAAATTTCATTAATTAAAAGTAAATGAAATTAAACATAAGTCTACTGACTGGCCTGGATGACTCTGTGGAATCTAAATATCAAAAGAGCAATATAGTTCCTGGTGCTATGTTCTGAAAGAACTAAGACTCCTCCATAATCCAAATAGCAAAGCCTGGTAGCAACTACAATTCATCAGAAGACAGTGGCAAAAGAGTTGCAAAGAACATCCCACTGACAACCAGCAGATGGCAACAGTGGAAATACTGGTCCAATAGTATAGCTCAGCAATCAACTCAGCATAGCATACCCACCACTCAATAATATTATCTGAAAAGTGTATAACACCAGGGGCTGTGTGAAGGAAGCTGCAAGTGGCAGTCATGGAGATGGAGACAGGTTCCACCCCAAGAATACGAGTTGCGTTGGTGTGTATATGTGTGTGTATCTGTATCTCTAGATAGATAGATAGATAGATAGATAGACAGACAGACAGATAGATAGGTAGGTAGGTAGGTAGATAGATATAGATAAATAGATAGATAGAAGTAAATAGAAAGATAAGTAGATAGATAAACAAACAGACAGGTAGATATTACTTAAGAGTGGGCTCTCATCTCTCTCTTTGGTCAGTGTTAAGTCATGAAATAAGGTACCCCTGGATTGTTGGCTAGGAGGAAAGTGATTTTCCTTGTAAATCATATTACTATTGTTAAACTAAATGTCTTTTGCTTTGAATTAATGTAGCTTCCTTGCTGTCTTCTCACCATGATGTTCCAGTTGTCATCCTTCCCTTCCCTCATCCTTCACTCTCCCACTCCCACCACTGGCTTTCCAGCTCCCCTTTAATATGTTGTCCTCCACCTTGAGAACAAAGACTTTCTTGCTTAGTGTCTGAAACATAGTGAGCATTTTATAAATATTTCATCTAGTCTATCTATTTGTATCTTTTCTTCTGGTTAATCTGTCAAGAGAAACCTATGTGGAGCTCTCAAGGCACACTAATTTCTTTCAGGCTACTTCAGGACATCTACCAGGGTACTGGGTGCTTTTCTTCTAGCATCTACCTTGTGTCTGGTGCTTTTCAATTTCTTCAGTTCTTTTGCTGTATTTTTAAAAAATTATACTAGCATTTTGCTTTATTCATTTTCTAGTTGATACCTCCTTATATGTAGTGTAGATTAATAGTTGTTCTTCTACTTGTTTTTTGAGAGGTAAGGGAAGAACTTGGCTCCTTTTGGGTCCTCCCTTTGCCATCACTGTCAGAGAATCCTTGTATCATTTCAACCCCATCTCTCATTATCACCCACTAAAACAACTCCACTTCAGTCTGGCCACTCAGTTTGCCATCATCCCTCACACCTACCTGCCTATTCAAAGTCTTGAAATACCCTTTCCCATTCAGATTACCAGTTTGTTTGCCAGATCAAAACTTAGCTCTTCTAGAAGAATGTTTTATATGCAACTCTTCCCAATTCTATTGTGCTTTGTTAATCCTAAACCATTGCTGATGTCCTCAATTTATTGTCTACTATTTTGCCCTTCCTGTTATAGTCCTAGAATCATAGGCTCCTGGGTCATACAGCTGGAAGAAACCTTAGATGTCATCAATTTCAACCTCCTCATTTTACAGATAAGGAAACTGAGGCATAGAGAAGTTAACTGACTTGTCCAGGGTCAAATAGCTAGTAAGCATCTGAGATGGGATTTAAACACAGGTCTTCCTGACTCCATATCCTGTTCTTTCTGCCCTGGGCCCTGCTTCTCATCTTATAATTATTCTCAGACCCCTTGAAGTATTTCCCTCCTCTAATTAGCTTATAAACTCTTTCAAGACAGAGACCAACTGGCCCGCAGTTCCTCACATAGTTCTCTGAAGACACTTCCTTTAAGAAATTCTCACTTCCTTTTATTTACTTGTGAACAGCCCCCAACACAGGAATCACACAACTCCCAAGAATTGAGCTGCAGCCCCATTCCTCTCACTGTACCTGCTCCATTTTTAAAAGGAAACTGTCAATCAAATCCTTAGGGTTGTTGGGGTCCAGGGCTTCTTGGTGCTCTTTCACTTTCCCCAAAATAAAATTATGCAGCATTTGACAGTTCTTAAATAATTTGTGATGAGATCCTGGGTGATATTGTACCAAAGCTGGGAAGAGATTGTAGATCTATAAAAAAGAAACAATGGCATATTTCTTTTTCGGTAGATACACAAGATAGTTCTCTAACCTTGGATTCAGAAGAGAAGATCATGACCAGGTAAGGAGAAGTTGCCAGGGCAAATCCCCTATGAAAAAAATGTGACATATCTTCACTTATCCTCTTTACTCGCCTGCAAACCCCATGAAATCATTTTAATATTCCTCCCCCTGCGGGTAGCCAGTGTCCATCTGAACTTCCACTTTCCACGATTAATTAATTACCCCTGAAAGGTTTCCTGTCTACCATTTTCTCAGAGCTCTGCTTTCTAATTTCCAATGGGGCAGCTGACACCTGCTAACCCTATCTAGGCTCAAGTGTTCATGGCCAAGATCAGCAATCCTCTGGTAATGGGTATTTTTAAAAAAGGGACCTTTGAGGTCAGTCCCTGTGACATATAGGTAGACTCCTTCAGGAAAGGGCCTGATAGAGGCCCTCAGTGAAATTTTAAAGGAGTGATCCGCTCCATCTACATTCAAGGGGCCATCTGTTTATAATAAGAAAGATTTGGATTATGGCTGGATCTCACAGTTGTACTTCCCAATGAAGTTCATATTGGACCCCAGCCTTGATCCAGGTAGAATTCCTCTCTAGAATAAAAAAGAGTGCTCTATGTCCCAGAAAGAGAGAACTCTGCACACACCTGTGCCCATGGCGAACTCAGAATCTTGACCTTTTCATCTAAAAACTCCATTAAATGTAGAAATTTCTGATCATGATATTCAAAATGCTTCTGGAAAATGATAGAGCAGATGACATTGCAGGGAGCACGCCCAAAGATGAATGTGGGGTCACAGGGCACCCCTAAAGAATTAGGGAAAGAGAGAGAGTTTTAATGTTGATTTTTAACTGATTAGCATTGAGACCACAAGGGAAGATTTGTCTGCTTTGAGGAGCAGTGGCCACCAGACTATCATATGTTCTCCTCCAACAGGTTTAACTTTCATTATAGCTGAGAATTACATGGTACAGAAAGGTAATAAAAAGCACTTTGTACATATTTTCTCATTTAATCCTTACAACAGTTTGGTGGAGGAGGAGAATGAGAAAAGACTGAAATGTAAGAGGTTTTTTGTAATGGAGTGTTATGTGACTCAAGTGAGATAAATGAAATAAAGGCATTTGCAAACCTTAAGGCACCATAGAAATCTCAGTGATTATTGTTATTATTATTATTAGCTTATAGTCACTAGTCCTCCAGTCTGATGATGACTTCATTCCCTAAGCCTTCTTTCTACTGTACTCCTGTGGAGTTCAAGCAATGTTTATAGGGCCATATAGGGACTGACTGGTAAATGTTTAACTACTGACTGTTGGGGGGGGCGGGGTGAAAAGATCAAAAAGAAACAAGAAAGAGAAAACACAGGAAATTCAATAAGGTTAAACTGTTTGTATTTCTATATAGCAAGATAATATTGGTAACTCTTAACAACTTAATCACTATAAGAGCAATTAGAAGTGTGGATATGAAGTGACTTTGATGGAATGATACCACCAAAAACAAAATAAAGGGGTGAGAAAGAAAATTGCACTGCAAGAAGGAGGGTGGAGATTGAATAGAGTAAATTATCCCACATAAAAGAGGCATGAAAGAGCTATTAAAAGGGAGGGGAAGATTGCGAGGGGTTGGTGTTGGGGGACAAAGCTTAAACCTTATTTTCATCAAAATTGGCTTAAAATGGGAATAACACACACACTCAGTTGGATATAGAAATCTGTCTTACCCAACAAAGAAGTTAAAAAGGATGGGGATAATAGAATGGGGTGGAGGGACTGATATATAGGAGGGAGGATATATAGGTAAAGGTGGTGATCAGAAGTAAAACACTTGTGAGGAGGGAAAAGATGGGGTGTCAGAGAGAGAGGGAGAGAGAGATAACAAGTGAAAAATAGCATGGAGGGAAATACACAGTTAGTTACCACAACTATAAATGTGAGTGGGATGAACTTACCCATAAAACAGAAGCAGATGGCAGAATGGATTAAAAGCCAGAATCCTACAATATGTTGTTTTACAAGAGACACATTTGAAGCAGAGAGATACACACAGGGTAAAGGTAAGGAGCTATAGCAGAATCTATTAAGCTTCAGCTGAAACAAAGAAAGCCAGGGCAGTAATCATGATCTCAGACAAAGCAAAAGCAAAAATAGATCTAATTAAAAGAGATTCAGAAGGAAACCATGTCTTATTAAAAAGGAATCATAGACAATGGAGTCATATCAATATTAAACATATATGCACCAAATGGTATAGCATCTGAATTTTTGAAGAAGTTGAATGAATTACAGGAAGAAATAGATAATAAAATTTTACTAGTGGGGGACCTCAACTTTCCCCTCTTAGAACTAGATAAATCTAACCAAAATGGGCCAAGGTGGCTACAAGTGAATCAAAATATGGACTAGATAATCTGTCTAGTAACTCCTTTCTCTAACATATGCTATGCTCACTAGGATAATTTCCTTGAAGATGGTCTCCCAAAACCCATTGCCATCAAAAGCCAGAAATGAAACCAATAGGACATACTAAGCCTCACTTACCATACATAAGGATTTGGGGATATTCTTAGTATCCAACTGCAACATATTATCAATAATTGGAAGAGGAACAGAGCCAGGAGGGAGCATTCCTCTTTCAAGTGCCTTCCTCCAAGCTAAAATAAGAAACACACACAAGATACAGAACACTAGGCCAAAAGCAGTCACCATAGATGGATCCATTGAAATTCTTTCTTGCTATTACTGATATGGAAGGCTGAGAATCCAGTGCCTCTATGGATTGTAAACACAAAACTAATCAGTCAATGACTCTACCTTTCTGGCAAAAACAAGGTTTTACTTCTAATGAACTCTGACATGCTAATAAAGATAAAAAAGGTAAGCTCATTCCCCAGTTGATAAATGGTCAAAGGAGAGGGATAGGCAATATTCAAAGGAAGAAATCCAAAGTAACTATGACCATTTCGAAAAAAATGCTCCAAATCATTAGTAGAGAAATGTAAATTAGAGTAATTCTGAGGATTCACCTTACATGCATCAGATTGGCAAAGCTGACAAGACAGGAAAATGACAAATGTTCCAAGAACTTCAGGAAAACAGGCACATTAATATACTGTTGGTAAAGCTGTGAATTGGTCCCACCATTCTGGAAAGCAATTTGTTTCTGTTTCTTTTTCTTTTTCTTTATTGAATTTTTAATTTGTGGTTTACCATAACATGGTATAATAAAAAAAAGATGATTGCACATGAAACTGCAAATCTATTATGTACAACTTGCTATTCCTTCTAAATGCATAATAAAGTTACCATGTAAATATCATTTTTCCCCTTTTTTCTTCCCTCCCACTCACCCCCACCCTGGAGATGGCTACCATTAGACACAAATATGTGTATATGTGTACATATATATGTACATACATATGTAAAATCATTCTATACATACTTCTATTGATCACTTCTTTCTCTGGATGCAAGCAGCATCTTTATTCATATGTCTTTTGTAGTTAATTTTTCGTTAAAATTATTTTTTCATTCAAAGTTGTTCCTAAAACAATATTGCTGCTACAGTATACAATGTTCTCTTGGTTCTGCTCATTTCACTCTTCATTATTTTGTGCAAATTTATCCATGTTTTTCTAAGATCAAGGAGCTCATCACTTCTTATAGTATGGGGTAGTATTCCATCAAGATCATATACCACAACTTGTTCAGTCATTCCCCAAGAGATGGACATCCCTCCAACTTCCAGTTGGTTTTTTTTGCCATCACAAAGAGAGGTGCTATAAATATTTTAGAATATGTAGGTTCTTTTTCTTTTTACCTAATCATCTTTGGAAATACACCTAGTAGTGGTATTGTTTGGTCAAAAGATATAGGCATTTTAATAACTCTTTGGGCATAATTCCAGGTTGCTCTCCAAAATGGTTAGATCAGTTCACAATTCCACCAACAAGCAATTAGTGTCCCAATTTTTCCATGGCCCCTCCAACTTTTGTCCCTTTCCCCATCAATCATTTTAACTAATCTGACAGGTGTAAAAGAATATCTCAAGGTTGTTTTAATTTGCATTTCTCTAATCACTAACAATTTAGAGCATTTTTGTATGACTGCAAATTGTTTTGATTTCTTCATTGGAAAACTGCCTGTTCATATTCTTTGACTATCAATTGGGGAATGACTCAAAATCTTATGAATTTTACAAAGTTCTTTATATATTTGAAATGTGAAACCTTTATCTGAGAAACTGTCTATAAAATTTTCCCCAATTTTCTGCTTTCCTTCAGATCTTGTGTACATTTGTTTTATTTGTACAAAATCTTTTTAATGGAATGTAATAAAAAATTGTACACTTTATACCTCACTCTCTCTCTCTTTTATTCATAAATTGTTTTCCTGTACATAAGACTAAGTAATATGTTCCATGTTCCTGATAATATGTTCCATGTTCTTCAAATTTTCTTGTAATATCTCTTTTTATATCTATGTCATGTATCAATTTTGACTTCATCTTGGTAAATGGTGTAAGATATTGGTCTATGTGCATATTCACTAGGAACCCTGCCCGCTTCTATTGGCATTATGATAAAATTTGCCCCTTGACTGGAAGATGATTTGAGTGCATGTACCATAACATTTCAGGGTTCCCAACAATCCCAAACCATGTCACTTTGGTGGCCCATTATGGGGACCTGTCTGACCCCCTCAAGTCCTTCTCCAGTCAAGACCAGAAGGTATATAAGCTTCCTCTCTCTCTATCCCTTTCTCGCTCTGCAGTTGGGGATGCTCTCTAAGCACCTAGGAAGGCTTGAAGGTGCTTTCGAGCCTGTCTCAGGCTCCAGTTCAGTTCAAGGCCTTCTCAGACTGAGGCAGACCTTCCATCACATAGGGGACAACCTATTTGGAAGCATATGCCCAATTCTTTCAATTCTCTAGGATGCTGGGGAATTAACTGACTGCAGGTGCTTTTGGTTTCCTGAGGCAAAGAAATGGGCAAATATCCCTCTACACCCTGGGATCCTACTTCTCTTCTGGTTTCATTAAGGGGCTCCCAGTTCCCACACCTGTGCCTGCCATATCCCCCTTCTCTTCCAGCCTCATAGCCACCAGATCCTCAGCCTCACAGCCAGACTCAGCAGGACTTTCCCAAGATTTACTCCTAGGTTATCTTTTACAGAACTGGAAAAAGCTCAGTCTCCAAGATCCTGAAAAGGAATGCCTTGTGCCTGACCTCAGTACGATCTAGAGGACTAAGAAAAATCATCTGATCTGTGCAGGGGATTTCCAAAAGCCTCCCTGAGCTTTTGGATTTTCCCTGTTATTATCTGTATCATTCTGCCTGTTTGTGAGTTAATCTGGTCTGTGTTTGTCTCTGTGTGGTGTGAGTGAGTGTCTATGTGTACTCTGA
>NW_020940527.1:28443298-28455198 GCF_900497805.2 Vombatus ursinus
TGTGTTTGTCTCTGTGTGGTGTGAGTGAGTGTCTATGTGTACTCTGATGTCCTGTAAGGTTTAAAATGTATCCAGCCAGCAAGAGAAGCCTCTAAGGACTATAGCTGCTTGGAATGCCTCTTTCTCCTTCTCTTCCTCCTCTCTCCCTCCCTGATTGCTGCAGCTTCAGAGGAATGGGGGATGAGAAAAAGGAGAAAGAAAACATTCATTATTTAGGTTATATGATTGATAAGGGAAAAAGAGGTGAGTTAAGATAAGTGTCAGATCAGAATTAGAAAGAAATAAGATATGTGCAGTTTTAAAGGGGCTTTAATCAAAGTCCATCAGATGGATAACTAGATAGAAGGAAAGACAAGAAAGTTTAAGTCTATAAGAATGAGAGGAGCATGGGTAGAAAGAAGGGCATAATCTATTTGCACAAACAGTGTGAACAGATGGTTTGAGAGTAAATGGTTTGAAAACTTTTGGAAAGGAAAAAGTTGTTTAAAAACTCTCTCTCTCTCTGTGTCTCTGTCTCTGTCTCTGTCTCTGTCTCTCTCTCTCTCTCTTTCTCTCTCCATTCAAACTCTGGCCAAGTTCTGAATGTGGAAAGACAGAGAAGGGAAAAAGAAAGGAGGAACCTTTTCCCCTCAGATCAAAAAAGGCAGATTGCCTAGTATTCAACCATTTCCTGCCTCACATAAAGAGAAGAAGTTTTGTATAATATGACTTCAAGTGGTCAGTCTCCTGCAAAAAGGGAACAAATTTGGCTTACAAGATCTCACGAAGAGACACCTTAAAAGTGAAGCCTTGAAGCTCTCCAGTACCTGATAGAAGGGACTAGGTGCCAATCGGGTCTTTTTCCAGAGGTCCCAAGTCACCTGTCTGGCAAGTTCAATGCCCCACTCTAAGTTTTTAAGGGGTAGACATAGAAGTGAAGTTTATTTGAGTAAAAGTTCAAAAAAAATTCTTAAGATTCTTCTTTCTGTAGTCCCAGCTCTTACCAGGCTGAGGCTACAGTGAAAAGTTAAAATACCTAAAAAAAAATTCTTAGTAGATTTGGGGGTTTTGAGATTGATCATTTGAAACACCTCCTTACCATCCAGGTCACTCCCTTCCCCCACTCCCTTCTGTTGAGGGAAGAGGGTATCTCAGTTCTAGGATTGCAAACAGCCCCCTGTTTTCCTGTTAACCCCTCTCATCCCAGATCAGATTAAGAGCAGAGAATGCTGGAGAATGATAGGGAATTTGGTCACCATTAAATTCACCCTCCCCCACCTGGTGAAGGAGGAGGGGGCCCCTAGAGCAGGGGGGGCCCCCAGCAACAGCTCTGCACCCTTGGGCACACTGGAGCCTGCCTGGAAAGCCTGGAAGTATCACCCAGGTTCAGCACATCCTGCTCATCCCCCCATCTACATCTGCATCCTGCATCTACAAGCAGGGTCTGCGGTTGTGGGGAGAAAGGGAAGGAGGACGGGTTCAGTCAGAATGAGATAAGAAACCAGCCAGCCTCCAGACTTGTTAAGCACACTTTTAAAGTTGTGGTTTCAACATGTTAATGATGAGATGCCAATTTTCTGTGTAAAGTAATTTGGAAATGCATTCAACAATATTGAAATCACCTGATTGGTAATAGGTTTGTTTTAAGTTTCAAACTGGTAAACTTTTCCATCAGTTATATCAAGCAATTTTTCTTAATTTGGATGTTACTAGAGTATGAAATGGGAGTAACTAAAAAGACAGTGGAGAAATTGTTTCCGTGTGTGTGTGTGTGTGTGTGTGTGTGTGTGTGTGTGTGTGTGTGTGTAAGGAGGGGATGAGGTGAAAGCCTTATCCGGATTGCTTCTGCCCATTCAGACCAGTCCTCAGGGCTAGTCAAAAGGCATAGCCCACAGCAGATCTAAGGGTAGATGGGGTGGATAGGCAGTCCCTTCTCAGGGGTCCCTATGGATCTCCCTTATTCTGTAAACTTGCCAAAGGGCTTGTTTGGGTTATTGAGTCCCTAAACAATGAACTTGGCTTGCTGAGAATTTGCAAGTATATCCCAAACAACTGGATAAATTAGTACTTGGGCTTGTCATCTGCCTGCCAGTGTAGTCATGTGAATCATTATCTCATAGACTAAGGCTGGGATACATATTGCTATTAATTACTGAAATTAAATCAGAAACATCTTCCATTTGGTCTGGGAAAAAGAATTTCAGCACAATCCATTTTCTTAGACGGAGGCACTTTCTTTGTTTTTCCCCATTTCCCCATTCCCCATTTTCTCCCCATCACTTTTAATTCTCCCTGTATCTGGGCCCTGCATATTGAACCTCTTTGCCAGATTTGTCTCCAGGATGTCAACTTCCAGAGGATTGCTCAGGCTGCATACCAACCTTCACCCAAGTCAAAGGCCCATAACCCACTGGACCTGGCACCAGCCAGTTTCCAAAGTCTGACTCCTTGAACAGGACCAAGTGAGGCAGGAACAGCTCTATACCCCTTGCCAGCAGGTAGCAGTTTCAGAAGCTGAGACCTTCACCCCTAACCTCAACAGATTTTGAATCCCATTTGTTTGGGGTGGTGTATGATGGGGTGATGGGACCTGGACCCCTAAAAGGAAAAGACCATGTTTTTGGAAGCAACCCAATTTCTGAATTTTCCTATACATTCCAGCAGCCCAGATCATTGGCCCACCCCAAACTATTTGATCACCTAATTAGCTAACAACATTCCTTTTCTTGTTTCACTTGGTGCCACCCCAGACTACATACAACTCCTTAATCTCATCAAGATCCTTTCACTGTCCTATTTATATATAAACATCAGTCTTACTCCGATTAAGTTGCAGGTTTACTAGGAACTCTGCCCCCTTCTATTGGTGTTACAATAAACTGTGCCTTAACTGGGGGGATAAAAAGATATTGGTCTATGCCCAATTTCTGTCATACTGCTTTTCAGTTTTCCCAACAATTTTTGCCAAATATTGAATTCTTATCCCAAAATCTGAAGTCTTTACTCTTGTCAAATACAAAGTTACTTATTTGCTACTATAAATTGTATGCCTATTCTGTTCACTGATCTACTTTTCTATTTCTTAGCCAGAACCAGATAGTTTTGATAAATAGTGAAATATAATACAGTTTAAGAACTGGTATTGCTAAATAGCCTTCCTTAGTATTTTTCTCATTAGTTCCTTTGATAATCTTGACTTTGTTCTCCCAAACTAATTTTGTTATTTTTTTCTGACTCAGTAAATTTTTTTGTGGGGGGTGAGGTGGGTGGGAATAATTTAATTGGGATGGCATTGAATATACAAATTAGCTTAGGTAAAATTGTCATTTTTATTATATTGGTCCTGCCCACTCATGCACAATTAATATTTCTCCAATTATTTAAATCTGATTTTATTTATGTAAGAAGTTTTTTAAATTTTTTATAATTTTGTTTATATAGTTCCTGGGTTTGTTTTTGACAGGTATACTCCCAGGTATTTTATACTGTCTAGAGTTATTTTAAATGGGGTATACGTTACTATATCTTTGCAGGTTTTGTTTTAGGAATGCTGATAATTTATGTGGATTTACTTTATATCCTGCTACTTTGCTAAAATTGGGGGGGAGTGGTTTTGCTAAAATTGTTAATTGCTTCAACTAATTTTTTAATTGTGTCTTTGGGATTTTCCAAGTATATCATCATATCATCTGTAAAAAGAGATAGTTTTATTACTTCATTCCCTATTCTGATTCCTTCTATTTCTTTTTCTTTTATCGATATTGCTGGGATTTCCAATACAATACGGAATAATATTGGTGATAGTGAGAATCCTTGTTTCACACCTGATCTTCCTGGGAAGGCTTCTAGCTTATTCCCATTACAAATAATGCTTGCTGCTGGTTTAGATAAATGCTTTTTATCAATTTAAGGAAAAATCCATTTGTACCTATACTTTCAAGTGTTTTTATTAAAAATGAGTTTTGTACAGTATCAAGAGCTTTTTCTGTATCTATTGATGTAATTATGATTTTTAAACTTTTATTATTGATCTAACCAATCATGTTAATAGTTTTCCTTGTGTTAAACTATCCCTGCATTCCTGAGACAAATCCCACTTGGTCATAATGTGTGATCTTTGTGATATTGCAATCTTTTAACTACTATTTTATTTAGAATTTTTGCATCCATGTTCATTAGGGAAATAGTCTATAGATTTCTTTCTCTGTTTTTGCTTTTTCTGGTTTGGGTATCAATATTATATTTGTTTCATAAAAGGAGTTTGGTAGGATCCCTTCTTTGCCTATTATTCCAAATAATTTGCTCAGTTCTGGAACTAGTTATCTTTACATGTTAATAAAATTCACTTATAAATCCATTTGGTCCTGTTGCTTTTTTTTCTTAGGAAGCTCATTTATGGGCTGTTCAACTTATTTTCCTAAAATAGCTCTTTTTAGATACTCTATTTCCTCTTTTGCTAATCTAGGCAACATATATTTTTGTAAATATTCTTCCATTTCACTTTAATTGTTAATTTTATTGGCATATAATTGGGTAAAATAACTCCTAATAATTGCTTTAATTTCAGTTTCATTTAGTGGTATATTCATCCTTTTCATCTTTAATACTAATGATATGATTTTCTTCTTTCTTTTTAAAAATCAAATTAACCAATGGTTAATCTATTTTGTTGATTTTTTTCATTAAACCAACTCCTAGCTTCATTTGTTAATTCAATGGGGTTTTTTTCCACTCAATTTTATTGATCTCACCTTTATTTTTTAGGATTTCCAATTCTGTGCTTAATTGGTGATTTTTAGTTGGCTCTTTTTCTAGTTTTTTTAATTGCAGGGACAATTCTTAGGTCTCTTTTTTCTCATTTTATTGATACAAGCACTTAGAAATAGAAATTTTCCTCTGATCACTGCTTTTGTTGTATCCCATAGGTTTTAATATATTGTTTCATTGTCATTCTCTTTAATGAAATTATTGATTTTTTCTATGATTTGTTTTTTAATACACTTATTATCTAAAATTAGGTTGTTTAATCTCCAATTGGTTTTTAATCTATGTTTCCATTATTTAAAATAATTTTTGCTGCATTATGATCTAAAAAGGATACTTCTAATATTTCTGCTTTTAACTATAAATATTTTATGTCCTAAAATATGGTCAATCTTTGTAAAGGTACTATGAATTGCTTCTTTTTATTTCCATTCAAGTTCTCCAGATATCTATCATATCTAGCTTATCTAAAATTCTATTCAGTTCCTTGACACTTTCTTACTTACTTTTTGGTTAGATTTTTAGTTCTGAGGGGTGAAGGTTAATGTCTCCCACTATTATAGTACTACTATCAATCTCTACCTGTGATTCACCTAATTTTTCTTTTAAAAATTTAGATGTTATAGCATTTGGTGCATATAGGTTCAGTATTGGTATTGCTTTCTTGTCTATGATACATTTTATCAAAATGTAGTTACCCTGTTTATCTTTTTTAATTAAATTTATTTTAGCCTTAACTTTGTCTGAGGTCATGAATGCTATACCTGCCTTTTTTGCATCAACTGAAGTATAATAAATTCTACTCCAACCCTCCATTTTAACTGTGTGTATCTTTCCTTTCTAAATGTGTTTCTTGTAAACAACATATTGTTGGATTCTGATTCTGTCTTATGGATGAATTCATCTCATGCATATTCAAAATTATAATTAGCATTTGTGAATTCCCTTCCATCTTATTTTTACTCACTGTTGTCCTCTCAGCCTCTCTTTTTACCCTATCCCAGTTACCTTATCTTCTCCCTTACCCTCCTATTCTTTATTCTACCCAACGCTCTAAGGGTCTTTCCTTTATCCTCTCCCTCCATCCTCGTAAATCTTAATCTACATACTCTTCTAATAGTCCCTCCCTGA
This sequence comes from Vombatus ursinus, assembly GCF_900497805.2. NCBI lineage: Eukaryota > Metazoa > Chordata > Mammalia > Diprotodontia > Vombatidae > Vombatus > Vombatus ursinus. The sequence goes on from NW_020940527.1 coordinate 28,449,173, forward strand.
TCCTGTCCCTCAGTCCCCTCACCTCCCTAGTCCAGAATACTTCTCTACACTCCAGATGTTCACATTGTTTCCTCTGCAATCCAGATCAGATGAAAGAAAGGTTCCAACAGTACCAGCCCACCACCCTCACCTGCTTCCTCTCTATCAGTTCTTCCTTTCCCCCATTTTTGAGATAATTACTCCTTTTTATCTTTTCCTATCCAATTTTATTTCTAGAATCACCCCATAAGGCACAACTCAGGCCCAATAATTCTTTCAAGCTACTCTATTAATGATGACAGTTTTAAGAATACTGATAACATTTTCATATATACGAAATAAAGAGTTTGACCTTAATGAGTCCCTTATAATTAGTCTTTAATGTTTTCCTTATATTTCTTCTGGATCTTTCATATCAAAATTTCCCTTGAGTTATTGTCTTTTTGTCACAAACTCCTGAAAGTCTTTCAATTCATCAAATATCCTTTTTTCATTCAGGATTATACTCAATGTTTTTGGGTAAGTTATTCTTGGTTACAACACCAGTTCTTTTAATCTTGAAGTATAATATTCTAAAACCTATGGTCTTTTAATGTAAAAGCTGCTAAGTCTTCTGAAATCCTAATTGTATCTCCACTGTATTTAAATTATTTTTTTTTGTTGTTGCTCACGATATTATCTCTTTAACCTGGGAGTTTTGAAACTTGGCTATGACACTCCTGTAAGTTTTCCTCCTGGGATCTCTTTTAGGTGGTGAACAGTAAATTGTTTTCTATTTCTGCTTTACCCTCTTGTTCTAGAACTTCCACAGAGCTGTCCCAGGGAAGCAGAGTAGTCCTCAAAGAACTTTCACCTCATCTGACCCAGCATGAGGATCAGATGGCTAATTGGGGGATGATAGAAGGACCACCCTCACTCTGCTAATTGTATCTCCACAGTATCAGGGGAGTTTAGTGGAGCATTTCTAACTTGGAGTCATAAGACATGAGTTTAAGTATCTGGCAGATAGTCACTGCTCCTTTCTGGACCCCACTTTCTGCATCTGTAAAGTGGGGACAACAATATTTGCACCAACTACCTTACAGGTTTGTCCTGAGGAAAATACTTTTTTGCTATAGAAATGTGTTGTTATTATTAGACCATAGGAATATAAGGTGTTTTAGATTTAGATCTGGGAGGAATCACACACAATAGTCATCAATTGCAACCACTCAATTTTAACTGAACTCCAGGGAAGTTCAGGAATTTGCCTGAGATCAGACAATTAATAAGAGGCAGAGCCATTAGTTGCACTCAGGTTCCCCTGACTTCAAACCTCATGATTTTCCACTATAGCACCTAGAATAGGGTGACCAAAGTGGACCATTCTCCCTCAAGTAAATTGAAGCATACACTATATGTGTGAATAGATCACTTCACCTGGCTCCTGGTGTAGAACTCTGGTTTAGTAAGCGCTCCTGAACTGAAGATGTCTGGGAATCTCACCTGGCTTACTGCTTGCTTAGATATGAAGCTCAATTCTCTTGTTACAGCTTTTATTCCTCTGCTCTGAATGAGATCCCATTTCTGGAATCCTTAATTTTTTACCGCACCCCACATTTGAACCAATAGGACAGACTGAATAATTTATTATTAGCCTGTGGCCTCTCACAATGTAGAGCCTGGGCAAAACAGACCAGAAAATGATCTCACAGCCAAGGGAGAAAGAGCAGGAGGAAGAGAAAGGAGACAGTGTTAACACAAATCACACACTAGGTTCCAAACTAGATTTGACACCTTCTATTCCCATAACTTCCTTATGATTTCCCAAACAACTATTGGGGTCCCCAAGAGAGGCTGGCGAATGGGAAATATTTAACTAGTTAAAGATAATGGTGTTGAAAGAACACACTGGATTTAAAAACTCACTTAATTCCACCTAAGGAAATCTTCTGTTGTTGTTCAGTCACAACTCTTTATGACCATATTTGAAGTTTTCTTGGCAAATATACTGGAGTAGTTTGACATTTACTTCTCCAGCTCATTTTAAAATTGAGGAACTGAGGCAAACAGAATTAATTGACTTGCCCAGGGTCACACTGGTAGTAAGTGTCTGAGGACAGATTTGAATTCAGGAAGATGAGTCTTTGTGATTTCCAGCCCACTGCTCTATAACAAACATAAAGCTATAATAACCAAAGTCTTTCTGGACATCTAGTAGATGCATGCCCAAACATCATACATGATATCTGCCAAACATAGAAAAATGATGGCAAGGCTCACACTAAGCAAGAAAAATATATAGATACAAAATTGTTACAAATGCATTTCCCACCTATTTTACCATATTGTTAAGAAACATGGGATATGCATATTTAGCTAAATAAAGTAAGGAAGAAAGATAGAGTGGGGAAAGCACTGAACTGGAGCCAGGATGCCTGGATTCTGAAATTAGCAAATAATGTGGTCTGGGGCAGGTCATATCACTATTCTGGACCTCACTTTTTCTCATCTCTAGAATGAAAAGATTGGACCAGATGATTTGGTGAGAAGCTGGGAGATTTGTGATCTCTTCAAATATTTGTCCTTTCCTCAGATAGGAGCAGAATCAACCAAGAGTGGCAATGTGACTGGAGGTAGAACTCTTCCCTCCAATTATCCCATTTTACAGATAAGGAAACTGAAGCAAACAGAGAGGAAGTGACTTTCCCACAGTCATACAGCCAGTAAGTGTTTAAGGCTGGATTTTAACTCAGATCTTCCCAACTCCAGGCCCTACATTCTGTCCAAGGTACTACCTCACTGCCATCACATTGTGAGCCATTAAGCTGCCATACAAGAACAATATGAATATGTGTTGAAGTGAATAACCTGAGATATTTAAGAAGTAGAAAAGGGCTTCTAACCCATTGGTGGTGGATAATTGCATGCAAGTACAGGATAAAGGCCCAACTAACAAGAAGCTTAAGAACTAGTGAGGAGCACAGGACAGGATGGACTAACATTTCTGAAAGAATACACAACATAAGATGGGTATGTAAATCATTCTTAAATTGTGATGTACAGATTATAAGTGCTAAAGAGGTCACAGGGATATGGCATCTAAATTGTGATGTGAAGGGTGGGAAGGATTTTAATCAGTGCAGTTGAAGAAAAGAGAAGAGAAGAAATATTCCAGGAACAGAGGAATTTTCTGGGGAATGTTGGGGAAACTTAAGTCATGACTTTGCCAAAAGTCAAAGGGAGTATTAGATTATGCCAGAAGGGAATTTTGGGCTAAAATTACAGAGGGCTTTCATTGCCAGGCAATGGAATGAATACAGCTTGGCCATAGCATATGAGGATACTCTGCAGCTGGAAATAGTGGTGGTCCTTCCTGTTTTTTAGAAAGGTAGAAAGCAGAGCTCATAGGAGGGGGGTAGTTTGCCAAATCCACTGGCAACTGGGGAGGTGTCAATATCTTTGGGGTCAATGGGAGATTTCAAGGTAAAATTCTGTAAGATGGTAGTAAAAAACAGAAATAATTCCATCCGAGCCATGCTCTCCCCAGCACATATCCGTTTTCCTGAAAGAGACAAATACAAGGATTTGCTATTCATAGACTTCTAAATCATCTAGACAACTTCTTCAGACTTATAGGTAACCCACTAACACTCAGTGGCATTAGGCAAAAGACTGAATGCATTCCTTTCCTTTCTGGTCCTTGACTCCTTTGAGGAGCTTGTTCCCCCTGAACAGAGAGGGAAGACCCCTGCAATTATGCTTTTCTTAATCAATCCCCCCTGAGCCAAAGCAATTTGTGGCATTTACATTCAGGAAAAAAAGAGTCATTGCCCTAGGGAGAAAACAATTACTCATTTATAATCTCAAGGACTTAGTTTATGGCTACCCAGAGTGACTGCAATGAGGAAATGTGACAGAAGAATGACCAAAGTTCCCTTTGGAAACCTCCTGTCACCACTCTGGAAAGAAAACACCCCTGGAGTCTACCCTGCAATTTCATGGCCATCCAGCCACTTGTCTTAACTACTCACTTCTAGCTGTAACCCAAGTATTAGAACCAATTGAGCAGGGCATGGCATTGGAGATCACAATGTCAGGGACAGTTAGGTGCCTGTCAGCACTCATGTCTGCCATCCCTAGACTTGGCTATCACCACCATTACCTGATAACCAATAGGTTACCCCAAGAATTGAAGGTGAAAGGACAAGACAGCTCATCAGTGATAATTCTGTACCAATAGATCCCCATTAAAATCTACATAACTAGGAAAGGGGGTTCCATACTCATGTGTCCTAGTCAGGAGTCACATTTCTACAAAATCATAAACTCTAAGATTGCACCATTGGTGACCTTAGCCATAATGGTACCTGAGTAATGGGCCTTAAGATAACCCAATCCCCTTCCTTGGCTTGATAAGATACAAGATTGTACCATGCTAATGTAAAAGCCTGGAAGATTTTATCTGAGAAGTGTCTCCTGGTTGAGGGTGACTGAGAGGACAGTTTTTAATATGAGGGGTGGAGGGGGCTTTGGTTGTGGGTCTGGATGCAGAACAGAGTGGCCACTATCTCAGTTGTACCTTTTTTTTTTTAATAAGCTCAGACAACTACCCTGAAAGCCAACTGATTTAGTTTAGCTGATGAACCATGGCCCAAGGAGAATTAGAATAATGGTGTACTATGTCTCCACCCTAATTCCTGGTTTTCAAATTTGGAAAAAACCATAATGGTCACCTAGTCCAACCCAATCTTTTGGCAGAAAAGGTAAGTGAAGCTCAGAGAAATGAAATAATTTGACCAAGGTAACACAGGTAATAAGTAGCAAAGGTGGATTGAAATGCATTTCCTCTGAGTTGTCAATCCATCTTTGATGCACACATTTAGATGAATGTCTTACCTGCTGAAAAAGGCATGAAATAGTCACTCTTCTTCAATTTGCCATTTTCATCCAGGAAGTGACCTGGGTCAAACTTGTCTGGTTTGGGGAACTCTTCATCATCATAAAGAACAGAAGACAGTACTGGTATTATGGTGGTACCCTGAAAAGAGTAAATAGAAACAAATAATTAGAACCGTAGAATGTTAGAGCTGATAGAAAACTCAGAACTATTGTCTAGTCAAAATCTTTCATTTTTAAGTAAGGAAAGAGCCATCATTTTTTAAACACTTGTGCTGATAGTAAATTAGAAAGTCTGCAATAATACTGTGAGAAATGAAACTGAATTTTGACACCTTGTGGGGAAGAACCAGTATTAATGAGTAAAAGATACATGGAGGCAGATCTCAGGTTAATAAAAGTTAATAAAATAACTTTTGACCATTAGGTCTATCAAAGAAGGAAAAACTGCCTGGGCCAATAATAAGCACACCAAGTTCAAGCAGATGCCAGAAGATCTAAAGAGGTAGAAATGAATTCTGACCCATATCAGGATGTTGAAAAATAAAATAATGTCATGTAGAAGAATAAGGCAAGAGCTGATAAACAAATTGGGAACTCGTCTTGAAGATGAAGACATTAGATGTTCTAAGGAAGAAGTAATTGCTTGTAATCTAAAGAATGTAAAGTAGGTATGGTAAAACGATAAAAGTAGGTATGGTAAGCATGGTAAAATATCCACAAGTGAGTTAGCCTGAGGTTCCTTCTAACTCTAAGATTCTATATTTCAATGACAGAGAGTATGAAATCTTGTGTTATAGTGAGAAACACTTCTGACCTTGGGGATAAGATATTGTCTAAACTGAATATCTTCTGACACTGCATGGGGCAGGTTGGTTGGAACAAGGTCAATGTACCGCTGTATCTCGTGTACCACAGCATTGGTGTAAGGCATCTTGTTTCTGTCCTCCATGCAGGGACTTCGATCTCGGCCAATCACATGATTAATTTCTTCATGAATTTTTCCTATGACAATATGAATGAAAATTGATCTTAAAAAAAGAAACAAAAACTACCTTCTCTCATTTTCTCTGATTTTCACCAACAGCTGCATTGGTTAAGTAATGCACTTGACACATTCTTATAGATAGATAGATAGATAGATAGATAGATAGATAGATAGATAGATA
>NW_020940527.1:28455208-28457609 GCF_900497805.2 Vombatus ursinus
ATAGATAGATAGATAGATAGATAGATAGATAGATAGATAGATAGATAGTTTGATGGATGGATGGATATGTGAAAATTCCATTTTATTCTCTTAAGCCATCTGAAAATCCCTTGAGGCACCTATGCCCCATGCCCTCAGGACAGGCTCAAGTTGTCCTTAAAAAAACACATGTGAAGCTGGACTTGGTTAAAGAAATGAGGAGGGGTCTAAGTGTAGAACTGTTCCAGAACTCCATATGACCAACCATAAGCCCAAAGGACCTCCCTGCTTGGCTGTATGAGTGACAGGAATCCAGAGATACCAGCTCCTCTTATGGTCAGACATGGTCAATAAGCTATCAGGAACTGGTACCGCTCAATCATTCAGTTCCTTCCAGTTCTATGAGTGGGTTATAGTCTCTATCTCTATCACTATCTTGAGGAATACCTCACAATTACATACAACGTAACTAAGCAGAGTGGAGATAGGAGTGGAGGAAGAGGAATAAGGAAACTTGAACATGTAATGAATGAAATATACTAAAATGATGACAGAAAAGTTTCCAAGGAAAGTCTCAAAAGGACCATGAACCTCTCTCATGCTGACTAAATGATGGATGTATATTATTAGCCTATAATCTCACCTGTTATCTCAGGGTATTTCAGGAGAATCAGGAGTCCATATCTCAGCGTGGTGCTGGTTGTCTCTGTTCCTGCACCAAATAGATCAGCTGCAGTACAGACCAAGTTTTCAATGGTAAATTCAGACTGTGGTTGTTGCTTTTCCTAGGAATCATTTGGTATGATTAATTGAAAAGTAAGTGAGGCAGCAGGGCACAAGGGAAAACATGATGGATTTGGAGGCAGAGGACCTCGGTTTGAATCCTAGTTCTGATTTTTCTTTTAATTATTTGTGGGGAGGCAATTAGGGTTAAGTGATTTGCCCAGTGTCCCATGGCCAGTAAGTGTCTGAGGCTGGGTTTCAACTCAGGTCTTCATGACTTCAGGGCCAGGGTTCTATCCACTGTGCTTCCTAGCTGCCTCCAACCCACCCCCAGCTCTGATCTTCACCTTGGGCAAGTCATTTCATCTTTTTATGTTTCCATTCCCTCATCTGTAAAATGAGGAGGTTGGATTCAATGACCTCCAAGATCCCTTGCAGTTCTAAATCTATGTCCTATAAATAAATTAAGTTTGACCAACACAATCCAAAGTGGAACAAGAAGCTGGCAACTATCAAGACAGTTTGGCCATTACAGGTATTACATACAGAGAGACAGAGAGAAGAAAGACAGAGAGAGAGAGAGTAGAACTTGCAATTTCATTGGCACAAGGAATTTCCAGTTAAAAAAAAAGTTTCTCTGCGAATGCAAGCCTGTACTTTCTCTAAAAAAAAAATTAAATTTTCAAGAGAGTTGCCTAGCCTTCGAGCACTGTAAGGTTAAGTGACTTGCCCAGGATCATATAGACATTTTGTGTCAGAGACGGGACTTGAACACAGTTTTGCCTGGCTCTGAGGTCAGCTCTTTATCTACTATATCAGGGGTATAAAACTTTCAGCCCCTAAGCCAGAAACAACCGGCAAACCTGTGTGTGGCCCAAACCAATTTAAAATGTAATTGGGAAATATTTAGCAAATGAATAAAGATACAATACAACACACATAATGTTAAAATTAGAACCATAGAATGTTAAAGCTGATAGAAAACTCAGAACTATTGTCTAGTCAAAATCTTTCATTTTTAAGTATGGAAAGAGCCAACATTTTTTAAACACTTGTGCTGATAGTAAATTAGAAAATATGCAATAATATTGTGAGAGATGAAACTGAATTTTGACACCTTGTGGGGAAGAACCAGTATTAATGAGTAAAAGACACAAGGAGGCAAATCTCAGGTTAATAAAAGTTAATAAAATAACTTTTGACCATTAGATCTATCAAAGAAGAAAAGAACTGCCTGGGTAAATAATAAGGACACCAAGTTCAAGCAGATACCAGATGATCTGAAGAAGTAGAAATTAATTCTGACCTGTGTTGAAAAGACTAGAGCTGAATAGAAAAGTTGACTTTCAAATACAAGACTCAAGAGAAGCATGAAGAGGTAAACAGGAAAGAGAAGTCATAAGAACTGTTCACATTCCTTTTTTTTTTGCTATGCAATGGGGTTAATTGACTTGCCTAGGGTCACACAGCTAGCAAGTGTCAAATGTCTGAGGCTGGATTTGAACTTAGCTCCTCCTGACTCCAGGGCCAGTGCTCTATCCACTTTGCCATCTAGCTGCCCCAACTGTTTATATTCCTCCATGGAAAGATGATATTTGTAACTTATGAGACTTTTGTCAGTATCAGGGTAGTTGGAGTGAAAAAATTATATGGATAGATAGATAGATAGATAGATAGATAGATAGATAGATAGATAGAT
>NW_020940527.1:28457619-28503419 GCF_900497805.2 Vombatus ursinus
GATAGATAGATAGATAGATAGATAGATAGATAGATAGATAGATAGATAGAGGGCACAGGGTGAGTTGAAGATGAAGGGGTGATATCTAGAGAATAAAATTAAGGGGTGAGAGAGGATTATAAAGGGAGAAGGAGAAAGGGAGAAATAGAATGAGGTAAATTACCTCACATGAAACAGACAAGAAAAGGCTTTGACAGTGGAGGGGAAACAGGAGAAGGTGAGAGGGAATGAGTGAATCTTATTCTCATCGGATTTGGTTTAAGGAGGGAATAACATACACTCTCAATTGGTTTTGGAAAGCTATCTTACCCTATAGGAAAATAGGGGTGAAGGGCATAAGAGAGGGGGATGATAGAGGGGAGGGCAGATTGAGGGAGGGGAATCAGAAGCAAACAATTCTGTGGAGGGACAGGATCAAAAGAGAGAATAGAATGAATGAGGGGTCGGATACGATGAAGGGAAATATAGTTAGTTTTTCACAACATGACTACTATGGAAGTGCTTTGCATGACTACACAAGTATGACCTGTATCAAGTTGCTTGCCTTCTCAATAAGGGTTGGCGGAGAGGGAGGAAGGGAGAAAATTTGGAACCCAAAGTTTTAAAAAACAAATGTTAAAAAATTGTTTTCACATGCAACTGCGAAATAAGATATATAGGTGATGGGGTATAGAAATTTATTCTGCTCTACAGGAAAATAGAAGAGGAAGGGAATAAGAGAAGGGGGGAGATAGAAGGGAGGGTAGATTAGGGGAAAGGGTAATGAGAATGAATGTTGTCTTGGGGTTGGGGGAGGGATTTGATGGGGAGAAAATTGGGAACTCAAAATCTTGTGGAAGTGAAGGTTGAAAACTAAAAATAAACAAATTTATGAATCTTTAAAAAAAAAGATTCTCAAAGATGAAACACAGAGCATTACAAGAGACTATGTAATTTTTCTAAAAATTTCTTGCCCTAGTCTACATATTTGCCCTCTCCCACGTTCCTTCATCCACCAATGGGGTAGGAATCTTTGGGAGAATATGCCCTTATGTGCATAGGCTGAGGAAGGTAGAATTTTCCTAGTCAGTTATGTTGCTCTACTGTTAAATTAAATGTGATTTGAATTAATGTGTCTTCTGCTTGATCTGGTAAGAAAACCATAAGTGGTGACCTCAGAGTACACTTCATTGCTGTAAGTGGGTCATTGATACATTTCAGGATGTCCATTAGCATATCTTTTACCTTCTGACATATTTCTGGTACTCTCAGGGCTTCCTTTACTCCATGTGAATTACATTAGCTTTTTGCTTTGTTCTAGTTTTCTTATTTGGTTAATTTTTTTCTTTATGTAACTTTTCAATGACTTTTTTCCCCTTTGGTTTTGCTCTTTGTTGTTTGTGGATGGGATGGAAAGTGAGGAGCCTCTACCTCCACCATCTTGACTGTAAAACCCACCATCCTCACCCCAAGTACTTACCACAGCAGCCCCTCCATTCCAATCAGGCTGCTCAGATTAAAATTCCCTATTCCCCACTGTCTTTGCAGAGTGCTGAAAAGACCTGCCCAGTTCTCACTGCCTAGCTCTAGGACATTCTTCAAGACCAAGATGAAAACCTAACTCTTCCAGAAGGTAGCCTTACATTAACCCTCCCCAAATATTATATTTCTTGCTAATTCCAAATTCCTTCATCACTTAAATGTCCAATTGATAATCTATTTTGGCTTTCCTTACACATTCCTGATATTTATTCTCTTGCCCTTACATACACTTCCTTCTTTCTGTTGGGTTAGGAATTCCATTAGGGCTAGGACTCTATCTTCGAATTCTTCCTTCTGCCCCATATAATTCTCTGAGCACACTACAATTAATATATGATTATTTACTGCTCTATGTCTGTGAATGTAAGTGTCAGCCTCTAATACACAAGGCATTTCACCTACAAGAACTGAGATTCAAACCTACTGCTCATACTCTACCTGCTCCATTTTCATCAGGAAACAGTCAATGAAGTCCCGAGGATTGCTGGGGTCCAGTGTCCTTTGGTGTTCCTTCACTTCTTCCAAAATAAATTCATTTAGTAAATCAAAATTTTTAACTGCTTTGTGATGAGATCCAGGGAGATAATGTACTACAGATGGAAAAGAATTGTAGACCTAAAAAGAATTTTGTAACATACTTTATTAGAAAGAGAAAATACTTCTCTTGCATTTTGATAATGTTCAGAAGAGGGCTAAATAAGGGTGGGACAAATGCCCTTTGTCAAACAATGACTTTTTCTCATCATTTCCTATACAAATCCCCTAAAAATATTTCAGTATTCTGCTCCTTGGTTGCCTGAGACTATCTTGACCTTCACTCTCAATTCTTACTTCCTACAGAAAAGTTCTCATCCTTTCTCATTAGGAGGTCTTCTCAGAGCTCTACTTGCCACCTTCCATTGGGACAACTAACTCATCTGCTAACCTGATCCAAGTTCAGGTGCTCAAGGGAAAAGTTAACTTCTCTATAGTAACATGAATTTTAACATTCTGTCCCTGTGACCAATGAGTGAACTCCTCCAGGGAGTGGTCTTATAACATCCCTCAAATCAGGCCACATAGGGGTGATCTTTTCAGTTTTTAGTCCCTGACAATGAAGAAGAAAATGTGAACCCAAGCCAGCATGGCGCTCTTCTACCTCCCAATGGAATGCATGATGAACCCTAGCCTAGCTCCTTGCATTGGTTTCTTTGAAGTAATGAAAAAAATACCCTGATCTCCAAAATGAGACAACAGTGGCCTTACCTGAATCCATGGAGAACTTATGATCTTGGTGTTCTCATCTAAAAGCTTCAGTAAATATAGAAATTTCTGGTCTTTATATTCAAAATGTTTCTGGAAAATGATAGAGCAGATTACATTGCAAGGAGCACAACCAAGGATGAATGTGGGGTCACATGGTAATCCTAAAGGAGAGAGAGAGAGTGAGAGAGAGAGAGAGAGAGAGAGAGAGAGAGAGAGAGAGAGAGAGAGAGAGAGAGAGAGACTTTAATGCTGCCATTGAGATCAAAAGGAAGGTTTTCCTGTCTTTAGGTAGGAACTGACTGTCCTTTTCCCTCTAGCTTACATTATAGCTGACATGTGGCACAACAAGGTTGAAAATGAACCACTCTTTATGAAGCATCTGATTGGATCCACATAAGACTCCTAAGTGCAAATAGTATAATTCCCATTTTATAGATGAGGTTGCTGAAGCTCAGGAAAATTAGCTGATTTATGCAATAACAAGGAAAATCAAGAAGTGGAATTCAACCCAAATTCTCTCCTTGACCCAAATATAGTGGTATTCCTACCATATCACATCATTTCCCATTTCTAAATCCCTATTCATCACCTCACCCTAACCAGGTTTTGCTTTCAGACTTCATGTCTATCTTTAAATTATATTTTGTTTTATTTCAATCAGTAATCACAGGATGGTCATTGCAGGCACTGGGCTGGAAGCCTTGCTATTCTAAATCCTCTTAGGGTCAGGGTCCTGGACTGTCGAAGGGGTGATCTTGTCAAGGTGGTGATGCCAGGTTTCCTTGACTGGTATGTATTGCCTCTTGTCTCTCCCTCAGGGTGCCCCACTGCTTTAGCCAGGCTGGCCCATCTCCCTTATGAATAGCAATTGGCTGGTAATTGTAGGTAATTGGTGGTGATGGCCAGCCCCTTCCCCATAGGAGTTGCCTCCCCAGATGAGAGCTGTGAGCACTAAACTAGGACCAAAGGTCTAGAGATTGCTGCCACCATTTTGTCTTTTGTACGTATCTATTTGTTGGTGGTAACTGGTCATCATTTGTTGCTAGTGGTAATGAGAAAGATGGGCCCTTTCTCCACAATGATTTATCCTCTCAATAAGAACTGTAGAGACTGGCCTAGAAGGGATTTGGAGGAGGGGAGGACACTGTTATTCCCAAAGTCTTGGGCTCAAGGGCCTAGGCTGTCTCCATCAGGGTCAGAGGGGAGATAATCATCAAAGTGGGGGTGGTCTGACCAGCCTGGATCATTCAGGTGTTCTCCCTCCCCAAACTACTTTGCATTCATTTTGTTAATATTTTTCAATATATGTGACTGAGCATCTGTGGAAGCAGTTGCTAGGCTGCATCTCCACATGGGAGAGGCTGTGGACATTGGAGTGAAAGTATTGCTGTTCCCCAAGTTCTTGGTTTTAGAGGTCCTGGGCTGTCTCCATCAGGGTCAGAGGGGGATGGTGGTCAAGGTGGTGGTTATATTAAAGAGGCCCAAGGACAGAGTTTTGGAGATATTTACACTTAGGGGATTGAAGGTGGATAGTGATCCAGCAAAAGAATATAGAGAAGCAAAAACCAGACACAAAGAAGAACCAGTGGAGAGCAGCATGATAGAGGCAAAGGAGAAGAGTGTATCAATCAGACAATCCACCAGTAGTCACTCGGCTCTTACTAGGCTCTTTGCTAAGCATCAGGGGTACACTGACAAAAGTGAAACAGCCCCTGCCCTCAGAGAGCTTACATTATAATGGGGGAGACAACATCTACACAGAGGAGTGACAAAAGTCCCAGATTCCAACGTGGTGGGGTAATGTTTTCCCAATTTATTCCTATATTATTCCTGGTAAAATATCCTAGAGTAGGAGAGCACATACAGCTAATTATGAGCAACGTCTGACAGTACCCTACTACCGCCCAATTCCTGCCACTTAACACACACACACACACACACACACACACACACACACAGCACGCACGCACGGACGCACGTACAGAGAGGTTTGGCCTTTTATGGTCAAAAAGTAGTTATCCCACAGAATTTATGGCATCAGCATCTCTATTTATGCCCTCCTCCAGTGCTCTGTTGCCACCTTAACTTTCGGATTACATAGGAGGAAGATAATCCCTCTGGTAGCTAACTTAGATCAGGGAGGAGGAGGATGTATGAAAGAGCTTCCAACAGATGCTGCTGAGTCAGCTCATTGATGTCCTAGCAATGTTCTCAGCCCTGCTGCCCTTCCTTCTGCTAGTCAGCAAAATATCAAGAAATCCCTGGACTCCCCCAAATGATCCTAAAGGAAAGTCTTTCACCCCTAGAATTGTTGACTAAAGGTAACAGAACTGGTGCTGCTAGGTTCTTGTGAGCTCTGCTCCATATGAAAAGGAATAAAAACATCTAAAGTCATCCTCCTAAATGTTCCTCACCATGCTGCCTCCTCACAAGATCAGCATGACCTTACTAGCAGAACTGCATTGCCTCTCGTCTCTTCTCTCAGCTGTCTTGACCCTTCAGGGCTTCTAGGAACAACCACACGGCCATGGGCACAGCCCTTGTATGGGCCCAAAAGTGCAAACATGGTGGTTTCAGACTACAGTAAATTCCTTGGACCAACCTCAGTCTGCATAAGGTACCAGGGATAGGATGGATTTGTGTAAGGTCAGTGGGAACAAAGTAAACAAACACCAACCTTTTGTTTTCTTTAACTCCTCCACAAGGTGCTTAGCCTCTTCTTGGACTCGCTCTTCAATGCTCCTCTTCCCCATCCCAAAATTCCTCAGGGTCATGAGGGAGAAGCGGCGGATTTGCTTCCATCTTTCTCCGTTGCTTATGACAAGGCCTAGAAAGGAGAGCAGGAAGACTCTAAAGTTCCTGACTGTCCATGTCAAAAAGTCCATGCCCAAGGGCCCTTGGCCCACAGCCCTTCTTCCAGGAGAATAGAATGAAATGGGGGAGGGGGATGTCAGCTCGCTTTCTCCTCTATCAATACTGTTTCCTGTCCTTTCCTATACACCATTCTCTCTTCATCACAGTCACAAATACATCGGGTTGCCCTACCCCCCACGTCCCTCTCCTGGAAATGAAGTGGCCACAAAGAAGAAGGCCAGGATAAAGACATGTTTTTGAATGGTTGTAGATTGAGTTAGTTTTTTTCTCTGCATCTCGACACAAGGAACCTAACGGATTATGGTATCTTGAAGTCCTACTCATCCTACATCACACAAGGACCAAAGAGTGAGAGTCTCTGTCTCCTGTCTTTTTGTGGGTTACTAGGTGGCACCGTCGATAGAGTACTGGGCCTGGAGACAGTAAGACTCATCTTCATGAGTTCAAATCCAGCGTCAGACACCATTTATGTGACAACAGGCAAGTCACTTAACTCTGTCCAGCTCAGTTCTTCATCTCTAAAATGATCTGGAGAAGGAAATGGCAAACCACTCCAGTATCTTTGCCAAGAAAACCCTGCAGTGGGTCACGGAGAGTAGAACATGACTGAAATGACTGAGCAACAAGAGGTAAACTCAAGAAGAAAAGAAAATCCCATAAGCTCAGTGGCAATACCTATGTTAGAAGGCTTTGCTTAGCTTTTTTTTTCCCTAGGAAAGGTACTTTGTATGATTGTTGTTTATGGGGAAATGATTGTCTAGTCAAAACAAAGTATGACAATTATACAAAGAATTGTAGTTAATTTGAGCAATGGAAAAGGTACACACATACCTTTATGGTACACACAGGATACACACTCACTAAAGCTTAACATGTCCTGTCCTTCTTTCCCTGAGTATATCACACCTTCCTACCTTCAGATATCACCCTCTGATTCCAGACATAGGATGAGGACTTCACCTAACTACCCTTATATTGGGAACTATGCTTTTGCCCATAATCTTATTTCCATAGGACCTTTATCAGGATCAAATTCTTCACCTTCTGCTTCAAGATCCTTCCTAACGGAACCCTAGAAGAAGAAAGTGATTAATACTCCTTCCAATGGACTTTAATTCACGTTGGTTTCATTAAATACCTCTCTGAGAAAATAGAAGCTAATACTGTGAGGCCTCAAAGAATCTGTTGCAAAGTTTAGATCCCCAGTAAAGTGCTTCTGCTCTCTCTTTCATTGATGCCAATCTCACAAGTTGCATTCACTAGCACATACTCTTGATCTCATAACAAAACTAACTCTGCTGCGAAAGTAGCTCCTGCTCTGCATCGGAATCCTCTCAAAAAAATAAATAAATAAAAAAGCAAAGAAGAAAAGCAGCTCTCCTTTAGTGTAGGTGAAGAGCTGAAGAAAGGATTTTGCAAAGTCTTGCTTGGGAAATTTTAACCTTTTGCCATGGTTCTGCATCTGATTTCACTGAATCATAGGCTGTTGTAGTCAAGGGATCTTAGAAATGGTCCAGTCTTCTCCTCTCATTTTATACACGAAGAATTTGAGAAAGATTAAATAACTCACCTCAAGTCAGGAATGATTAAGTCTTAGAATAAGCCTAGGACTCAGGAATGCTGACCAAAATCCTGGATTCTTTCCACCCAGATCAAGAAATGAAAGGAAAATAACAGGATAACCACTACCCTTATTGCTCCCATTTCTTTACTTTCTACAGACATCTCAAACTCATTACATCCAACACTGAATTCCCTGTCTTCCTCACCCAAACCTCCCCTTCTTCTGGCCTTCCCTATTCCTTTCCAGGGAACTAACACTCTTACAGTCCCTGAGGTTCCCAACCTCAGTGGGATCCTTGATTCCTAACTTTTCCCTTAGCCTCACCTCTAATTAGTTGCCTTATCATTCCTATCTTTATATCAGCTTGCTTTCTTCTTCTTTTTTTTTTTAAATGAGGCAATTGGGGTTAAGTGATTTGCCCAGGGTCACACAGCTTGTAAGTGTCAGATGTCTGAGTCCAGAATTGGACTCAGGTCGTCTTAACTCCAGGGCCAGTGCTATATCCACTGTGCCACTTAGCTGCCCTACATCAGCTTTCACAACTGTTTGCTTCTCTTTATCCATGAATCCACCGCTCTAGTATATGCCTTCATCATTATTTTGCCTGGAATATTGCAATATTCCTGTCTCCAGTCTATTCTCTCCAATTCAGCCCTCACCTAGCTACTACAGTAACTGGACTCATTAGCAACAGTTAGACACACTGTACCTTGACCCTGATATAGTGATACCATTTTGGTCTTCTTCTGGCACGAAAGACAACAACCAAAGTTATTTTCCTAAAGTGATAAACTGAGCATATCATTCTCCTACTCAACAAACTCTGGTTCTGTATTACTTTCAGAATCAAATACACAAGCTTCTCTATTGGGCTTTTAAAAGTCTTCACAACCTGGCCGCAACCTACCCTTTCAACCTCACTGCACGTTATTCCCCTCCAAGCACACTATGGTGAAGAGGGCTTTTTGCTGTTCCTCATACATGGTCCTTCTCCCTGGTATTGTGCCCCATCCTTTCCTCAGTCTCCCAGAATCCTCAGCTCAGTTCTAGTATCATCTTGTAGAATCAGACCTTAGCTGATCTCCACAACTGCTAGTGTCTTCACCTTGCATCTATTTTATGTGTGTGTGTGTGTGTGTAAAATATATATGTATGTCTATGTAAATATGAAGTGTATATGTATATCTATCTATCCACATATATGTAAATATATATGTTTTCTCTTCCCCATCCCATCCAATTATAAACTCCTAGAGGGCACTGACTACAGTCACATTTGTCTTTGCATCTCCCAACATCTAACTCCATGCTTCGCACATAATAGATGCCAGTCTTCCTCCATCTTACTCCCTTCTACGAACTTTATATTCTAGTTCCTCACACACAGCATTCCATTTTCCATTTCTGTGCCTTCGCATTGGCTCTCTTCCTCCCTTTTCCCTCCCCCCATGGCTTTAATGCTCTCCTTCCTCCTAGTTTCTTTGGTCTCCTTTAATACTCAGCTCAAATCCAACCTTTTGTAGGAGGCCATTCCTGGTCTCCATGGGATGTCACATTGTGCTACTCTTTCATGTTAAACCTGCAGTCTATTAAGATTTCCCAGAGCTTTTTTTTTCCCAGATAAACTGCTATCTAATCACCAAAGGAACTAGGTGGCACAATGGATAGAACACTTAGCCTGCAGTCAAAAGATCTGAGTTAAAATCCAGCCTTAGATACTTATTAGCTAAACCAGTCACTTAAACTTTTTTTGCTTCAATTTCCTCACCTGTAAAATGAAGATTAATAACAGCACCCACCTCCTGGAGTTGTGGCAAAGATCAAATGAGATAATATTTATAAAGCACTAAGCACAGTGCCTGGAACATAGTAGGTACTATATTTGTTAATTGTTGTTATCGTGCAATCATTCATTCATTTCCCACCTTGATTTATTCAAATGTCCCAACTACAAGTGTTCTACTTTTGCTGTAGCAGGGAGATGTGTTTGTTTTCTAGTCAGGTTATCAGGCATGATAATAAAAACATTATCAGAGACTTTTGCAGGCTGTAGCTTACGGAATGCCATGAGATAGGGATTTTTGTCCTAATTTTAGCTCTAGTAGCCTAAGCAAGGTGATGTATTCCAGAAGTAGCCAGATTATTATCATTTTTAAGACTGTTTCAAAAAGTGCAGATACTTTTCCTTCATATGGATTCTAATCCACATTGCCTATACTATACCTTCCTTAGTCTTCAAAGGCTCAGTATTTTGGATGATCATTATCCTTGCAGACTGAAGTAATTTTGATTTACCTGTTATCTGCGGCAGGTAGCAAATCCCTGACCAGCAGCTTCATTTCATCCATTTTGTGGCAGATTTTCTAACCTTGTACATCTATTGGCTGCCACTCTCCCTTTTTCTGCTATACACAATAAGAGATACACGGCAAGACAAAAGTCTCTAAGTCTTACGCAGTATGGAGTTTTGTCTCCATTATTCACTTTCTTGCTACTCTTAAGAGAGGTTGATTAGTGAACACTTAGAAAGGGTGGTCACTAAGAGTCAGCATGGGTTCATCAAGACTAGGTCTTGCTAGCCTTAGCTAATTTCCTCTTTTTTTATGGTATTATCAGACTATTAGATCTGAAGAGTAGACACAGATTGAATTCAGCAAGGCATCTGACAATGTCTCTTATGACATATTCATAGGGAAGATGGAGAAGACACTGGTCAGTTTGCCAGAAGATATGTTCCTAGGAATCCCAGGCTACATCAAGCTGTGGTCATTGTCCAGTAGGAGGACACCAACGTAGGTGGTAGGCTGCTGAGCACTGCATCTCTGAACAGCAGAGAGAAAATTCCAACCAACTGGAAAATGAACTAGAGTAATGGATCTTCCAAGGTAAAAGTCACACCTGAGGGGTGAATGATTATAATAAACTGTAAAGGCTAGATAGATGGGAGAAGGAGATCTCCCTTCTCTCTAGGACTTTTCTACACCACCATCATTCTCTTTGTTTCTTTGTTTCTTTCTTTTTTTTTCTTTCTTCCTTCCTACCTTCCATCCATCCTTTTTCTCTCTTTCTTCTTTTCTTCCTTTCTTTCTCTCTTCCTTCCTTTCTCCTTTTTCCTTTCTTTCTCTCCCTTCCTTCTTTTCTTTCTTTTCTCTTTCTCTGTCTCTGTATTTCTCAGTATGTCTCTATCTCTGTCTGTCTGTCTGTCTCTCTGTGTCTCTCTGTCTCTCTCCCTCCCTCTTTATTTTTCCCTTAGTCTCTTTCCTCTATTTTAATTGGCTATAACAAATAACATGAAGCTATGCTTCTGCTGCCCTGGACAAAAGACAACTGGCTTCCATACCACTCATTACACCCTCCCCAATATGCCACTGCTTTGGTTTGAAGGTGGGTCTATTACCTAGATTTTCTCAGAATATTATTCTTTCCTTTCTCTTCTTCCTCTATACCAAGCAGAAACTTACCTAATCCATTCCTAGCAATTTCGAAAATTGGAATATGTCCCCTGTCAGCAAACTTGTCCCCATGATCAATCAGAGCTTCTTTCACTGCCTTGTACCCATGTAACACAACAACACGCTCAACACCCAATTGCAGAGTGAACACTGGGCCATATTCTTTTGCTAGCTGTGAAAAGAGATGTGGGCAGTAGTGAGAGGATGGTCACTGAATCGGGTGATAAATAGCTTGGATTACCATTGTTGACTTTATTACAGAAGTTCTCAATCCATTACCAGCTACTTCAAAACATTTCTGACATTTGTTACAGAGAGGATGATGCAACCCATGAGCCAAACCCAAGCCACACATGGCTCAAAAGGCTAAAATTTCATTCTGTGCCAAAGGCACAGAAGACTGCTCTCCTCTCTCCAGCAGCCAGAAGACTGGCTAATGAGGTGCAGTTTATAACCTCAGGGCCTATATTTCATAGTTAGGTGTCATAATGGATACAGCACTGGACCTGGAATCAAGAAGACCTTACTCAAAGTCCACTTTCAGATACTTAATAGCTATGAAAACCCAGGGAAGTCACTTAACCACTGTCTGCCTCAGTTTCCTCATCTGTAAAATGAGGATAATAATAACTCTTAATTCTAAGGGTTCTTCTGAGAATAATAAGATAAAATTTGTAAAACAATTCACAAAGCTTAAATCATTATATAAATGCTATTATTACAATCATTATTATTATTATTCATCTAAAACTCTAAGAATAACAGAGTTGGGAATAGGGACAATTCTGTCAGTGAAATTCTGGAGCAGAAAAGGCTCCTCATCCCAATACAAATCTTACAAATCAGTATTATTGGATCATGGGTATAGATCCTTAAGGGACTTTAGAGATCATTGAAACAGAGGTTCTTAACCCTTTTTTTGTTGTGGACTCTTGTAATAGGCTAGTAAAGCCTATGTACTCCTCTGAATGATATTTTTAGAATAAAATACATTGGATTACAAAGGAAACCACTTATCTTAGAATAAAATAAAGATGTAATTTTCCCCATCCTAGCTCACAGAACCTCTGAAAGAAATGTATAGACCCACTGGAAGTTCATGGCCCCAAAGTTAAGAACTCTTCTTCTAAACCAATCATAATTTTACCAATTGGGACACTTAGGCCCCAAAGATCAGGGTGTATCTGGGAAGAATTTGGTAAAAGGATCTGTTTGGCAATCAATCAGGTCAAAATGAGAACATTTTTTGGTTTTCACATGTTAGCCTCACTTAATCTTTTCTCACAACCCTGTGAGCCAGATAGGATATTTACTGAATAATGTCCTCATAGAGACCTTGGAAACTGAGGTCCAGAGAGGTCATCATACTTACCCAAGTCACATAGCTAGTAATTGTCACAATCTCGACTTGAACCCAAGTCTAATTCCAAATTCAGTGCCTTTTCTGCTACCTCAGGTTACCTTTTAAAGGCTTTAAGATGTACAGGTCTCAGTTCAGAACTTGCTGGTTCCTCTTGAGGCTAGGCTTGCTTTCAGCCAGGTACACATAAGATTACATGCAATGACTGGGGCAGCACACAGAGACTGCCTGCGTGCTCCTGTGAAGGAATGTGCAAGGAAAACATTCTCCACTGTGATCCAAAAAAGGCTGGAGGTCCCCACCTGTTTGCAGGACCTATTCATTCCTTAGGCAGCAGAAATAATCAGGCACATCAAATACTCCCTTTCTTCCTGTGATGGATAATGAACATTTTAAATGGCACTGATGGCAATTTCTCCTAGAACTTTGCAGCGCAAAGGTGAGTAGTAATAGCAGAAGGCATTTTTTGTAGAATAGATTTCATCCAAACCTACAGGAACTCGATAGCACTCAGCTATAGCTGAAGCAGTGGGCCCTGATGGCCACTACAGTGAATCAAAATATGGTTGGAAAACCTACAAGGTACATTCCTACCTACTCTAACATGTTATACTCATTAGAATAACATCCTGAAAGACAATCTCCCAAAACAAATTGATTGCTGCTAGAGTCAGGAATGAAACCAACATAAGATAGAGATCCATACTTACATTGCAAAGAGATTCAGGGATATTCTTAAGGTCCACCTGCAGTATATTGCCAATAATGGGAAGAGGAACAGGACCAGGTGGAAGCTTTCCTCTTCCAAAACCCTTTTTCCATGATGAAATGAGAAGCAGACATGAGATACAGAGCAGTAAGCCAAGACCAATGGCCACAGATGGATCCATTGACACTCTTCCTTACTTCTAATGCAATAGAAGCCCCAAAGCTGGGGAGGACTGCAAATATGAGATATATTAGCTAATAATTCCTTGAAATCCCGAGTAAGCTTCCAGTAGACTTCGGCTTGCAAATAAGATAAAGAGAACCCTATCCTTCTTCTATCGCAGTGTATTTTAAAGTATCAGGAACCATTAAATTTGTTGTTTAAAGTTTCACTGATTCATTTTGCTCCTTATATACAAGAGTTATTTCCCAACATGTCCTCACCCCCTTACAATCAATACTTTTAACAAACATTAAGCAAAACCTATGATACTAAGATTTTGGCAGTGTGTATCATATCCCATAGTACCTTATCATCCTGCTGAGAGGACGTGTTTCTTAATCTGTTCCAAGACTAAGCACTTTTATAACACTAAGAACTTCATTGACCCATTGTTGTTTGAACTTTCTCCAAGAGGATCATGACCTCAGGGAGGTGATGCCATGACTTGCAAGTGAATTGGATTTAAGTGAGGGGTGGCTTTGCACATCACCAGCCTCACTTTCTCCTCTGGAGTCATCTGGGTCCACTGGCCAGTTATAGATCAGGATGTCTGAATTTTACTGTGGATGCAGTAGGAAACCTCGGCATTTTGAAGTTGAGGTCTTTCCCAGGTCTCATGGAAAGGACTTGTAGGACCCATTAAACTTTTATCCAAGAAAACTTGAGTTATTGGGGAGGAAAAAGGTAATTGTGGGTTCCTTTTTTGTTACAATCTTTAATATTTACAATGAACACCCCTGAGGTACTTCATGTCCATCTTTGTTTTTAAACAGATGGCAGCAGACCCTGAAAAACCCAGAATACATAATTAATTTGTAGAAGATCAAAGCAGGGGTGGAGTAACAGTGTGAGCCAAGTTACATGCTCTATGTACAGGTATATCATGTGAATGAGAGAGGGATATATGACCACAAAGGCCAGGCCACACTCTGTTCCTCAATATCTGAAAAATACAAAGCTCACTGTGTTAATATTCTTCTTGAGTTTTTCTGCTTTACAAATAAAACATCAATCTCAAATTTCAAAATCAAATTTCAATCTCCTGCAATCTGAAAAAGCAAGGAAATCATAACAGCTGAGAAAATGTACTAGGGTTTAAAACTTTTAAAATTCCCCCATCAAAGTTAATATAAAACATTATTTCCTATTTATCTTTATCTGATTCCTCCCCCCCCACATATCTACTTTGACTGGCTGTAGCCCCATCCCAGGATACATCTGGAGATAGGTTTCATTGACCCATTCATTATAGTTACATTATTAGTATTCATTGAAACACATAATTACAAAGAAACCATTTTATAAATTCAGCATCGCTTTTAAGCTCATTTGAACTTAAAAAATTAAACTTGATTACAGTTTTGAAAAATAACACATATATATGTATAAAACAATATTCTTTCAGTCTATAGTGCTTATTTTGGTACATCAAACTTTTGTTTTTAAATGACAGCACTTGGGGTGCATTTTGATCCAAGGACCACTTGCAATTACTCCATATAGATTGGAGAACAATGACCTATAGTAAATTTTCAATGGAGACCACAACCGATGATAATAACATCCTTCCCTGACAAAAATGGTCTTTCCATTCAAGTGTCATTTTATTTATTTATTTGTTTTGGTTTTCTTAGCAAAGATACTGGAGTGTTTGCTTCTTCTTTCTCCAGCTCATTTGACAGATGAGGAAACTGAGGCAAACAGGGTTAAGTGATTAGCCCAGGGTCACTCACCTAGTAAGGGTCTGAGGCTGAATTTAAACTCAGATCTTCTTGACACCAGACCCAGTGCTTGCACCTTCACAAAAATTGAGTATTTATTAGGGCATGAAACCTCACAAGCAAATGCAGAAAAGGAGAAATATTGAATTAATCCCTTTCAGATCATAATGCAATAAAATTATATTCAATAAAGGGCTATGGAAAGAGAGATTAAAAATTAATTGGAGACCAAGTAACATAATCCTAAAGAATCAGTCGGTCAAGGAACAAATCATAGAAACAATAAATAATTTCATTAAAGAGAATGACAATGAGACAACATACAATAACTTATGGGATGCAGCCAAAGCAGTACTTGGGGAAATTTTTATATCTCTAAACACATCAATAAAATAGAGAAAAAGTTGATCAATGAATTGGGCATACAATTCAAAAAAACTAGAAAAAGAACAAATTTTAAATCCCCAATTAAACACCATGTTGGAAAGCCTGAAGAGCAAAAGAGATATTAATAAAAATGAAAGCAAGGAAACTATTTAACAAATAAACAAAACAACAAGCTGGTGTTATGAGGTGAAAATAATAAGATAGATAAACAATTGGTTAACTTGATTTTAAAAAAGGAAAGAAGAAAACCAAGTTACCATTATCAAAAATGAAAGGGAGAATTCATCAGCAATGAAGATAAAATTATAGCAATTGTTAGAAGCTATTTTGCCCAATTACATGCCTACAGATTTAACAATCTAAGTGAAACAGATTAATTTTTACAAAAATGTAAAATGCCAGATTAACAAAAGAGGAAATAGAATACTTAAATAACCCTTTCTTAGAAAAAGGAATTGAAGAAGCTATCAATAAGCTCCCTAAGAAAAAAATCCCTGGGACCAGATGGATTCACAAGTGAATTCTACCAGACATTTAAAGAATAATTCTAATACTAGAATAATTCTAATTCTAATACTAGAATATATAATATTCTAATATTATATGTGTGTGTGTGTATATATATATATACATATATATATATATAGTCTATGTAATAGTACATAGTATAAGTACTAAACTATTTGGAAAAAAGGCAAAGATTCCTACCAAATTCCTTTTACAACATAAATATGGTACTGATATCTAAACTAGGAAGAGAATAACAGAGAAAGAAAACTAGATTATTTCTATAATGAATATTAAAGCAAAAATTATAACTCACAAGGAGATTACAGCAAACTATGACTAGCTAGGATTTATTCAAGGAATGCAAAGGTGGATCAATATTAGGAAAATTATCAACATGATTGACTATATCAATAAAAATATATGTTTTCTCAACAGATGCAAAAAAAGTTTTTGACAATATACAACACTCATTTCTATTAAAAACACTGGGAAACATAGGAATAAATGGAGCTTTCCTTTAAATTATAGCTAGTATCTATCTAAAAGCATCAGTAAGTAGTATCTGCAATGGGGATAAACTAGAAACTTTATCAATAAGATCGTGGGTAAGGCAAGGATGTCACTGTTATTCAATACTGTCATAGAAATGCTAATTATAGCCATAAGAGAAGAAAAAGAAATTTAAGTAATTAGAATAGACAATGAAGAAACAAAACTATCACTCTTTGCAGATTATATGATGATATACTTAAAGAATTCTAGAGATTCAACTAAAAAATTAGTTGAAATAATTAACAATGTCAGCAAAGTTGCAGGACATAAAATAATTCCACATAAATAATCAGCATTTCTATATATTCTCAACAAAATCTAGCAGGAATAGATAGAAGGAGAAATTGCATTTAAAATAACTACTTACAATATAAAATACTTGGGAGTCTACCTGACTAAACAAACTCAGGAACTATGTGAATACAATTATAAAACACTTATCACACAAATAAAGTCAGATCTAAATAATTGAAGAAATATTAATTGCTCATGAATAGGCAAAGCCAACATAATAAAAAAGAAATGCCTATCAAAATTAATTTACTTATTCAGTGCCATAAAATCAAACTACTATAATTGTTTTATAGAGCTAGAAAAAATAACAACAGAATTCTTCTGGAAGAACAAATGGTCAAGAATATCAAGAGAATCAATGAAAAAAATGTGACAGAAAGTGGCCTAGCAGTACTTTATCTCATCTGTATTACAAATCATCAAAGCAATATAGTACTGGCTAAGAAAGAGTGGTGGATCAGTGGAATAGATTAGGTACGCAACCCATAGTAGCAAATGACCATAGTAATCTAGTTTCTAACAAATCCCAAGATTCAAACTTTTGGGATAAGATCTCACAATTTGACAAAAATTGCTGGGAAAACTAGAAGCAGTGTGGCAGAAAATAGGTACAGAACAACATCTCATATCATATACCAGGATAAATTCAAAGTGGATTCATGATTTAGAAATAAAGGGTTATCTCATAAGCAAATTAAGGGAGCATGGAATACTTTACTTACTAGATTTATGGATAAGGGAAGAATTTACGACAAAATAAGAGTTAGACAGCATCACAGGATGTAAAGTGGGTAATTTTGTTGTATTACATTAAAAAGTTTTTGCGCGCACACACACACACACACACACACACAAAAGAAAGCAACCAAGATTAGAAGGAAAGCAGAAAACTGGGGAAAAATTTTTACACCAAATTTCTCTGATAAAGGCCTCATTTCTCAAATATATAAAAAAAGAACTGAGCAAAATATCTAGAATATGAGTCATTCTCCCAATTGATAAATGATCAAATGATATTAACAGACAGGTTCCAGATGAAAAAATCAAAGCTATCTATATTCATATAGAAAATATTCTAAATTACTCTTGATTAGAGAAATGCAAATTAAAACAACTCTGAGGTCCTACCTCAAATATATCAGATTGGCTAATATGACAAAAAAAGGAAAATAGCAGATGTTGGAGGAGATGTAGGAAAATTGGGACACTAATGCACAGTTGGTAACAGTAAACTGTTGTGAACTGATGCAACCATTCTGGAGAGCAATTTGGAACTATGCCCAAAAGTCCATAAAACTGTGCAAACCCTTTGACTCAGCAATACCACTACTAAGTCTGTACCCCAAAGAGATCTAAAAAAAGAGAAAGGACCATATATGCAAAAATGTTTATAGCAGCTCTTTTGGGGTGGCAAAGAATTGGAAATTGAGGGAAAGCTCATCAGTTGGGAAATGGTTGAATAAGTTGTCATACATGATTGTAATATCATTGTAATATCATGTAATATCATGATGTAAGAAATTGTGAGGAAGATATTTTCAGAAAAAACTAGGAAGACATGTGTGAACTGAGGCAAAGAGGGGTGAGCAGAACCAGGAGAACATTGTACACAGTCACAGCAATATTCTATGATGACCAACTGGGAATGACTTAGCTATTCTCAGCAATACATTGAACCAAGATAATTCCAAAGGGCTCATCATAAACATACTCTCCATCTCCAGAGAAAGGACTGATGGAGTATGAATGAAGATTGAATCTTTTTTTTTTAACTTTCTTTTCTTTTCCTTTTTTTTTGGGGGGGAGGCTGTGTTTTATTTTGTAACTTGGCTAATATGGAAATAAGTTTTGCATGATTACACATGTATAATATATATGTGTGCATATATATATGTTTGCTTTCCTTCTCAAGGAGGGGAGGGAGGGAGAGAATCTGGAACTCAAAATTTGTTAAAATGAGTGTTTAAAACTGTTTTTACATATATTTAAGAAAAATTGAAATAAATAAATGAGAGAAAAACAATTGCCAGTTATTTACTAGTGGTTCTCAATTTAAAGACTCCAGTAACAAAAGTTCCAGGTAAAGAATTCCTTCAATTGGATTCTGCAAATGTAAGGGCCCAATATTTATCCCAGGCAAGGTACAACATATAAAACTTTCTAAACTCTGAGTGAGAGATGGTCTGAGGCCCTTCCCTCACAAGGAAGAGCACAGCAGATCATCCTCCTCACTAGCTACTAAAAGGGAAAGAGACCAAGTGGCCCCCAAGGGAGTCTTTCATATGTATTCTGGGTTCCACTTAACATCCATGTTCTCCCAGGACTACAACTTCACTGGCCAGTCCCTTGTTATGTAAGGAAGAAAGGAAGGAAGGAATAAATGAAGAAAGGAATGAACGAATGAAAAATGCAGAGGAAGAAAAGAAAGGGAAAGAAGGAAGTAAGAAAGGAAATAAAGAAGGAAGGAAGGAAAGGAAGGAATGAAGGAAGGAAATTAGGAAAGAAGGAAGGGGAGGAAGGGAGGGAGGAAGAGTGAGAGAAGGAAGGATGTATAAGAGGGAGCTACTGGGCAAATGACTTCAATTCTTTCAGTGAAAAATGAGATGTGGCTGTGGGGAGCCCTGACAGACTTGAGGGGGAACAAAAAGATTTGGAAAAACCATTGTAGTAAGATAGTTGATTATGGAGGCTTAAAAGAATTGCTCTGCATCAGTGAGGGCCCAATTGAAATGATATAAAAAGTCTATAGTGGACCCAATAAGCATATTTTCTTGATTTTCTCTAGCTTCATTCATTAGCCTAGGAGTAAGGGCAAAGGCAGTAAATGGTGAGAGTAATCTTACCCAAACTAGGACTTGGCACAGTAAGACTAGAGAAAAGACAAGGAATTTTGAATTAAACATTAACAAACAATAATTGCAAAACAGAGAGCAGGAAAGTTTGTTGTTGCATACTTTTGTACTTCATTGACCCCAAGAAATGATTACCTTAAAGACCCAGGGAAAATAAAAGAAGTTATTGCAGGAAATGTGATAAGCATTTATATAGAGCCTACTAGTACCAGACACCGAACCAGGTACTGTACAAATATCATCTCATGAGATTCTTACAACAACTTTGCCAGATGGGTGGTGTTATGCCCATTTTACAGTTGAGGAAACTGAGGTTAATTGACTTGCCCAGAGTCACACAGTTAGTAAATGTCTCAGCTTTTTCCAACTCCATGCCCAGTGCTCTCTCCACAGCACCACCTTAGTGGCTGGCTATGTCCTGGGATAATATGCCTTAAAAAGCTCTGATTTCTAAGGGGATTATTAAGTTTATAGTTCAGATCGTACTTGGGTCAGAACTCTTGCAATATAACCTCAGGAGTCTTCTTGCCAGGTAATTTTTATCTTGTGTTTGTTTTTCCTTTTTCTTTGTAAACATGACTGTGCAGGGTCATGTTTATGTTAATAAATTAACATTTATTAATTATATCCTATGTGAGAAATTGCTAAGTGTTGGGAGTACAAAAAGAGCCAAAAGACCATCCCTTCACTCAAGGAGATTACAGTCTAATGGGGAAACAATGATCATGTACAAACATGCTATATACAGAATGAATAGAAAGTTAGTGAAAGAGGGAAGGCACCAGAATTAAAAGAGGTTAGGGAAAGCTTCCTGTAAAAGACGGGATCTTAATTGGGACTTAAAGGAAGTCAATAGGTAGTGATGAGCAGAGAGAGCATTCCAGGTATGGGGAACAGCCAGGGAAAATGCCCAGAGACAAGAGATGGAGCATCTTTGTTTGCAGAACTGTCAAGAAGCCAGGGTCCCTATAGGAGAGTGCATGGTGAGGCATAAGGCATGAGAAACCGGGAAAAAAGGTGGGGATCAGGTTATGAAGGACACTGAATGCCAAACAGAATTTTGCATTTGATCCTAGAAGGGATAGGGAGCCACTGGAAGTTTGGGTGGGGGAGGTGCACTTTATCAGATCTGCAATTTGGGAAAATGACTTTGGTGGCTGAATGGAGAATGGATCAGAGCAGGGAAAGACTTGAGGCAGGTAGATCCACTAGCAGGTTATTGCAATATTCCAGGCATGAAGCAGTGTGGGCCTGTACTAGAGTGAGGACAAAAGACAACCAACAAAAAAGGGGCTAGTGACCCAAGAGGACAGTGTAGAGTTGAACTGTTTACCAAGAGATCAAGATGGAGAAAAAGAGTGAAGTTAATGCAGGGGTGATGGCCTAGGAAAGACAGGAAGTGTTGAGAGATTGAACGTGATGGTGTAAGCTAATAGTAGGGTTTGGAAAGAGAAGGCAGAGGGAAACATGGAAAGTCAATAGATTATGGTCAGCTAAGGAGATTTGGGGAAATTGAGTGGTTAGAGTGTTTGAGGGAAAGTCATTATGTATATTGAAGTCCCAAATATGAGGGCAGTAGTTGGTGAGGAGAAAAACTGTGAGAAAGGCTGTTGTTTGTCCTTTGCTCTCAAAGAGGACCATGACATCAGGAAGGTGGTGCCATCATTTGCAAGTGAATTGGATTTAAGTGAGAGAGGGCTGTGCAAAGTCATTAGCCTCTTTCTCCTCCAGAGCCATCTAGGTCCAGTGGCAAGACATAGATCAGGACAACTGGAGATGGCAACTCATTGAGGAAGGAAGGAGTGGACTGAAAATCTGTGAAGTGTTACCTAGTTTATGAATGTCCACATTGGTTTGTCTAAATGAGGTTCATCAGGAGATGTGACCGGTTATCTCTAGTCTCCTCTGCCCACCTTCTCCAAAGGAGATACCTACTAGGAGGGAAGCAGGAGATTGGGGCCATAAGGCTAGCTACTGCTCTCCTCAGATATGGGGTTCTAGGCTAGAATTATATATATCCAACCCCTACCCCCAATATTGTTAGTCTACAGGAAAAGAAACTAGTATTAAGGGGGAGCAGGAAAGGCTTCTTATGAAGAGTGAGATATTGAGACTTGAAGGAAGAGGAGATAAGGAGGGAGAGAATTTTAGACATAGGGATAAGCCAGTGAAAATATCCAGATAGGTGATAAAATGTCTTATTCAAGAATGAGAAAGGCCAATGTCACTGGAATAGATTATATGGTAGGGTATTAAGATCTCAGAAGACTGGGAAAGTGGAATGGGGGGGCAGTTTAGGAAAAACTTTAAAAGCCAAAGAGGATTTTGTATTTGATCTTGGAGGTGACAGGGAGCCACTGAATTGGGGGGTGAGGACTGGCAGGGAGAAGGGAGTGATATGGTCAGACTTGTGCTTTGGAAAAATCACTTTTTTTTGTTTGTTTTTCAATTTATTTATTTTTAGTTTTCAATTTTCATTTCCATCAGATTTTGAATTTAAAATTTTCTCCCCCTACCATTTCATGCCCCCCCACCCTGAGACAGTGTACCTTCAGATAATAGGCTCTACATATACATTCATGTTAAGCATATTTTCCCATTAGTCATGATGTAAAGAACAAATAGAACTAATGGGAGGAACCACGAGAGTGAGGCAATAAAACAAAACAACAAAGGAAAAAGAGAGCAAATAGTATGCTTCCAACTGCATTCAGACTCCACATTTTCTTTCTCTGGATGTGGATAGCAATTTCCATCATGAATCTTTTGGAGTTGTCTTCGATTCTTGCATTGCCGTGAATAGCCAAGTATATTAAGGTGAGTCATCCCACAGTGTGGCTGTTACTGTGTACAATGTTCTCCTGGTTCTGCTCATTTCATTCTGCATCATTTCATGTAAGTCCTTCCAAGTTTTTTTTGAATTCTGCCCACTCATCATTTCTGATAGCACAATAGTATTCCATTACATTGATATACCACAACTTGTTCAGCCTTTCCCCAATTGATGGGCATCCACTCAAGTTCCAATTCTTTGCCACCACAAAAAGAGCTCTATAAATATTTTTGTACATGTGGGTCCTTTTCCCATTTTTATGATCTTTTTGGGGCAGACCTAGAAGTAGTATTGCTGGGTCAAAGGATATGCACAATTTTATAGCCTTTTAGGCCTAGTCCCAAATTGCTCTCCAAACTGGTTGGGTCATTTCACAACTCCACCAACAATGTATTAGTGTTCCAATTTTCCCACATCTTCTCCAACATTTACAATTGTCTTGTTTTATCATGTTAGCCAATCTGATAGGTGTGATGTGGTACTTCAGAGTAATTTTGATTTGCATTTCTCTAATCAACAGTGATTTTGAACATTTTTTCCATATACCTATAGATAGCTTTAGTTTCTTCCTCTGAGAACTGCCTGTCTATATCCTTTGA
This sequence comes from Vombatus ursinus, assembly GCF_900497805.2. NCBI lineage: Eukaryota > Metazoa > Chordata > Mammalia > Diprotodontia > Vombatidae > Vombatus > Vombatus ursinus. The sequence goes on from NW_020940527.1 coordinate 28,480,315, forward strand.
CCATCTATCAATTGGGGAATGACTTGTATTCTTATAAATTTGACTCAGTTCTCTATATATTTTAGAAATGAGGCCTTTATCAGAGACACTGGTTGTAAAAATTCTTTCCCAGTTTTCTGCTTCCCTCCTAATCTTGGATGCATTGGCTTTTGCATTTGCATTGAAGTTTTGCATTTGTGCAAAAACTTTTAATTTAATGCAATCAAAATAGTTCATTTTGCATATCATAATGTTCTCTATCTCTTGTTTGCTCATAAATTCTTTCCTTGTCCGTACATCTGAAAGGTAAACTATTCCTTGCTCTTCTCGTTTGCTTATAGTATCAGTCTTTATTTATAAATTGCATATTCATTTTGACTTTTCCTTGGTATAGGGTGTAAGATATTGGTCTACACCCAGTTTCTGCCATAGCTTTTTCCAGTTTTCACAGCAGGTTTTGCTAAATGGTGATTTCTTATCCCAGAAGCTGGAGTTTTTGGATTTATCAAATAGTTGATTAGTATAGTCATTAACTATTGTGTCTTGCATACCTAACCTATTCCATTAATCCACCACTGTTATTTCTTAGCCAGTACCAAATAGTTTTGATGATTGCTGCTTTGTAATACAATTTAAGATCAGCTACAGCTAGGCCACTTTTGCTTGCATTTCTTTTCGTTAGTTCCTTTTTCTTCTTCCAGATGAATTTTGTTATTGTTTCTTCTAGCTCTATAAAATGATTTTTTGGTAGTTTCATTGTTATGGCACTGAATAAGTAAACTAATTTAGGCAGAATTGTCACTTTTATTATATTAGCTCAGCTTACCCAAGAGCAACTGACATTTTCCTGATCATTTAGGTCTGACTTTATTTGTGTGAAAAGTTTTTTTGCAATTGTGTTCATATAGTTCCTGGTTTTGTTTTGGCACATAAACTCCCAAATATTTTATAGTGTCTACAGTAATTATAAATCAAATTTGTTTTTTCTATCTCTTCCTGCTGGGCTTTGTTAGTAATATACAGAAATGCTGGTGTTTGATGGTTATATGTCCTGCAACTTTGATAAAGTTGTTTATTATCTCAAGTAGTTTTTTTTTTTTACTTGATTCTCTAGGATTCTCTGAGTATATCATCATATCATCTGCAGAGTGATAGCTTTGCTTCTTCTTTGCCTATTCCAATACCTTCAATTTCTTTTTCTTCTCTTACTGCTAAAGCTAGCATTTCTAGTAACATATTGAGTAACAGCGGTGATAATGGACATCCTTGTTTCACCCCTAATCTTATTGGAAATGCTTCTAGTTTATCCTCATGTAACTGTCAAGATGTAAGCACTGTTTTTTGACAAATTAAAGTGCATATCATTTCCTAATACAATAAAATGGGAGAAAAATAAAAAAAGTAACCAAGTCTAAAATTTTCAATATTTTTCCATGTAAATTTGTGCATAGAAGGAAAATGTTAAGTTTGCTCAGTCACTTCCAGAGTTTGGAATGCTATTGTGTTATTAATTATTGACTGGACCGCAAAAAACTTTCTGAAAATCTAAAAGTAACAAAATAAGCTTACATTTTAAAAATTTATATTCCAGATAGATTTTTCTCATATACCAAAAAAAGTAAAGGAGTTGAAATGCACAATACACATTCTAAGTTCTGCTTCTGCTCCTTCTCTGTGATTTTCTTCTAAAACCAGTGAACAGATTAAGTACAAATCTTATTTTATGCAAGAATGCTCAAAAAGCTGTGGTTCATTCCTCCTGTGTATATAAAGACTGTGATTAAGATTTACTTTAATTATTTATTTGTTTATTTTTTTGGCTATGCAATGGGGTTAATTGAATTGCCCAGGGTCACACAGTTAGTAAGTGTTATATGTCTCAGGCCGGATTTGAACTCAGGTCCTCCTGAATCCAAGCTGGAGATCTATTCACTATGCCACCTAGCTGCTCCCTAAGATTTACTTTTAAAAAAATAGATTTACTTTAATTCTTTGTATTTTGACTGGTATTTGTAAAACACTTCAAGAAATATCCATTATTATTCAAAGTTCGTTTTCCTGCATAAAATTTTCATTAGTATTTAGTTGAAATCACAAAACTATAGCAAGTACAGTATGTTTCCACAGGGAAAATAGGAAACTTATATTAAAACATGTAGCAGGAAGTTTCCCTCTTAGGAATCCACTCCATCATTATCATCCCCTCTCATCATGCACCTTACCCCATTCTGGCCCTTTTAAAAAAAGCTTCCTTTGATGCGATGTTTTCCTTCATCTGATTGTAAGCTCCTTGACAGCAGGCACTGTCTTTCCTTTTCTTATATGTATAGGTACTGTGCCTGGCACATAATTAGCACTACATAAATGGTAGTTATTATTATTATTATTATTATTATCATTATTCAAATGATACATTATGCTCTTAACCATAGATAGAGTAATATTGTTTATTTCAAAATCTATAAATATCTTAAAATTTCCAATCCAAGATGTGTAAACATTAATGATTATGTTCACTTGTGAATTAAGACTCCAGGACTTTTTTTTTTTGGTGAGGCAATCAGGGTTAAGTGACTTGATCCACTGCACCACCTAGCTGCCCCTATTTGTTTTCAATTATGTAGTATCCTCCTGAAGCTTCATCCTCTCTATTAGATCCCGTTCTCTACTGAGTAAAAGTCATCTATTGTAAAAACTTATTAATAGTCTGTTCTTCATGAAGAATTCAAAAAAGCCTGGAAACATTTATGACAATTAATGCAGAATAAATTAAGCAGAACCAAGAAAACTATTCATAATGCCAACAATGAAAATGGAAACACACCCTAAACCAAATGTCCCATAATTATGATGAACAAGTCAACTTGTTCCTGAAGAGATGAGAAAACATGAAAAAACTTTTCCCTCACTTTTTTGCAGAGTCAGTGTGGTTGGGTGGGGTGGTGGGGAGGATTGTTGAGGCTGGAGGTGCGAGGAGGAAGGAGGACACATGAAGAGAGTGTAGAACTGTGGCATCAAATTCAAATAAAAATAGGGGCCACTAAATTACACATATCATTATGAATGTTGAAGACCACATATAGACCTAAGTTGTAAAATATAACATTGTTTTATTGTATTTTTATTTATTTTGTTAAACATTTTCCCACTATATTTCAGTCTGGTTGGGGCTGAACTCAGGAGTGTTGTGGGCTATATGCATTTGATACTTCCAGTGGAAGGGACATTCAGAAATGAAGGGTACAGAAAAACAAAAAAAAATGTGAATAAAAATGTTTTGAAGTAAAACATAATTAACAACAAATACAGTAGCTAATTTTACATTCTCAAGGCCTGTTTTCACCTCCCAAAACAGTCAGAATCAGTCTATTTATTCTCTTTCTTAGCCAGAGAATTAGTGTACTTTATTGCCTGAATGCATGATCACCACTACAACAAACTGTACTTCACATGGCCTATACTCCCTTTGAGAGAAGAACTTCACTCGGTCATCTTACAAGAATGAATATTTATTTGGCAAAAACATGTTGTAGCAACAGTCACTAAAATTACACAATTTTTCTCACAAAACAAAATAAACCATATTCCCAATCTCCCCCTTCTTTCCATCCTATCCCCAATTCCATAACTGAAGCAAAATTATCTGTAAACTGTTTTCCTGGGGGAGATCAAAAGAGGAATGCAGAAAGATATGCAAAAACCTCCACAGGAAGACTGTATAAATCTGGCAGTGTTTAAGTATACAATGACTTTTATCAAGAACATTACTAGAACTCAAAAGTTATGGGAAAACCTGAATCTAACATTTTTTTTCTTTTGTTCTTATTAAAGCTGAGAAAGCTACCATTTATTAAATATGGGACTGTACCTGTTACATAAGTAGTCTGTTACATGTAACTGAAAACTAAAAAGTGGATATATTAACTAGATTTCCAGACCAACAGGTAAATCACTTTAAGTGAATAAAGATTTGTTTTGAGGTCATTCTTTACATCCCAATTCAGAATATACAATCAGCATCTGAATCTTCAGAATTTTCTAAAACTTTAAAAATCCCCACCTTTTCTTTAACCATCACAGAGGCATTCATTTGATCCATGAAAGAAATATAAAAATCAGTACTTTTTTAAAAAGTCACTTTCTAAGTCAGAGGATACTCATAGTACAATTATCAGGTTTTTAAATGGATTTGTATTCTATTAAAAACTGCTAGTATTCTATAATGAAACTGCTTATGGGTTTAATTAACTTCACTTTCCAAGGTATTTGCAAGTTGAGAATATTGCAGAAGTCATGTGTGTTCTCAAGAAAGTAAGAGATTGCCTAGGTTCGCATGATCATTGTTTTCTCCTTTCCCGGAATGGATAAATGCAACAAAGGCATTTAGTCACTACACTAAGTCTAGTTAAGCAATTGTTAAGCATTTACCAGTACACCTCTGCACAGATACCACCTTAGCTGAGGTATTCATCATCTCTTCATCATCTAGGTTAATTGCAATGGACTTCTAGGTCCATCCTCCCCACGCTGCTGCCAAAATGATTTTCCTTAAGTACAAATCTAAGCATGTCATTCTCCTACTCAATCAACTTCAGCAGCTTCTTTTAGCCTCTGGAACTAAATACAAACTCCTCTGTTTAACTTTTAAAACCCTTAACCTTGTCTCCAATCTGTCTTTCCAGCCTCATTGTACATTAGTCCCTCTCTCACACTCTGATCCAGCCAAACTGCTATTCTTTTCCTCATACACACAAAACTCTATAGCCTCTGACTTTGCACCTGCTACCTCCAATGCTTGAAATACATTCCTGCTTCCCCTCTGCCACACTGATTCCTCCCTTAATTCAAGAAGCAGCTCAGACACCTTTCTAGGTGAAGCCTTTCCTGATCCCTGCAACCACTAATGGCCTGCCCTTCAAACTCTGTTTAATTGGTTTGTATTTTTGTGTTTTTCTCTTCACATTTTTCATACATATTATAGGATACATAATAACATATCTTCTATGTAAAATATATAATGAGTTATTCTATATAACATAGCATGTTTCATGTAAATGACATGAATGAAAAATATATTAAAATACATTGTATATGATAATATTATTATGTTTCATGTGTGTGATATATATATATAAATACATAAAGAGAAAAACACAAATATGAACTAATTAAATAGAGTTTGATGTACACATAGATAGCTTGATAGGAAAAGAAAGAAAAAGCATTGTGGGAATAAAAATAAACAAAAAAAACCCCAAAATCATCACTTTTGGCAGACAATATGATGATTTACTTAAAAAGCTCTAGAGATTCACTTAAACAATTGAAAAATCAAATTAAAAATAACTTTAGCAGCAAAGCAATAGGATATTATATAAGCTTACATAAATCAACATCTCTTCTGTATTACCAACAAGCCTAGCAGAGAAAGAGAAATTGCATTCACAATAACTATAGAATAAAGAAAATATTGGGGATTCCTCCCACTAAGAAATACACAAGAATTATATGTATATAACTTAAGAGAAATGAAGACATATTTACATAATTGAAGAGATAATAATTATTTGTGATTAGATCAGGTATAATTAATAAAAATGACAATATTGCCTAAATTAATTTACTTATTCATATCATACCAATCAAACTACAACAGAATTGCTTTAAAGAATGAGAATAATAATAACACATGATGTTATTATTAATTAAATAATAACATAAAATGGAATATGAACAGGCAGTTCTTAGAGGGAAAATGCAAGCTGTCAACAACCATAAGAAACCAATGCTCAAAATTGCTAAAAACTAGAGAATACAAAATGAAATAATTCTGAGGTTCTACCTCATGCCCAGTAGATTGATCAAGATGACTAAAATAAAAAATGAAAGGCATTAAAGAAGCTATAGGATAGATACTGAGGTAACGTTGTTTGAATTGTGAGTTGGTCTAGCCATTCTAAAAAGAAATTTGAAATTATATTTAAAAAAAATCAATAAATAGCACATACTTATTGACCCAATAATATCATTACTAGGCATGTACTCCCAAAGAGATCAAAAAGAGAAGGAAAAGTCTCATATGTACAAAAATAATTATAGTAACACTTTTCATTGTAGCAAAGAAGTGGAAACTAGGGATGGGGGGTGGGAGAGAGAGGAATGTCCATCAATTGGGGAAGAAATGACTAAATTATACTATATGAATTAATGAAATATTATAGTTAGATTACAAAAGGAACAGACTCAGAGAAACCTAGGAAGACTTTTTTGAACTGATACAGAATGAAGTACATCTTTGTATGTACTTTGTATATAGAAATATTCATATATAATAAGATAGTGGAAAGGTCAGATTAATTCCCTAGTAGACAGGAAGTAATTTAAGAACCCTTGCTAAGGGCCCTGGCATTCATAGTTCTAGAGGACTAAAGACCTCTAGAGAATTGGTCTAGAGTAGAGTTTCTAAAGTTGGATGATAGTCTCTGCCACAGGAGGGGAATTTTGAACTGCTAGCATGGAGAGTTTCCTCACCCTATACCATAGAAATTATGGCTTTAGTCCCTATCCCTCCCAGGGATATTAAGCATAAAGGACTCATATGCACAGAAACATAGACGGCAGGGGTGGAGGGGAATATTGTTAAGTGGGTCTAGGCTCCACCGGGCCATTTAAGTATATTTATCTAGGCAGACAGGAAAACAGTGATCAACCTAATTATTGGTGAATATTTCTCTTGATGAGATTCTAGGTCATCTAATGAATTACCTTTTCCCTTTCTCTCTCTCTTTCTATTCAAAAGATGTTTGAACCCTAAGTTCATTGTTGTTGTTTTTTAAAAGTTTATTTAGTATTTTCAAGGATACCTTAAAATAGCTACCTCCAGATAAGAATATGATTGCTCTTAATTACTGGTATTTAGTTGAGTACAGCAAGGGCAAATGGGAAGTGGGGTGGGGACAAGTATCAGTGATTAGTTTGAATATGGAAAAATTACATTAGGTTTTCCTGTTAATCAGAGAAAGATAGGTCCAGTGAGTAGCCAATCCTAGTAGTCAAAATTGGATTCTGCTCTAGGGGCTCCAGGCAATGATGATTTATATTAATAATCAAATTCCTTAAGCTCACTAAAATAGCAGAAAAAGGACCCACTTGGACCTGAAGGCCATTGCTCTTAGATTAAAACTATGTGCCTATTTCCTATTGTAGCTAAGTCCCTTTAAACATGGGTGGCTTGGGCAAAAAATCTTCAGCCTCCAACTCAGAGAAAATTAGAGTAGATCAGAGAGTGACAAAAGGGAAAGACTGAGCTGATCCAGTGGCATGGTCTGGGAAGAACGAGCTCCACCCCTCTGTTTCTCTCAGGAGGGGAAATAAAAGAGGAATAAATACCCAGACTTTCAATTTTCTGCACAGCAACAACTGCTTTTATATATAAATATATATATATATATATATATATATATACTGATAGATTCATAATGACAGAAAATAAAAATCAAAATCAAAATCTCTAAAAAAAATTAAGTCTTATCTAGCCTCTCACACAACTTATTTTTGCAGACTTCTATAGAAGAACTTAATGGGGCCCTGCTTCTGCTGAGGCAATGGGCCATGGTGGCCACAAGTAAATCAGAATATGGACTAAATAATCTGTATAGTACCTCCTTTTCTCTAACATATGCTATGCTCATTAGCATAATTTCCTTGAAGATGGTCTCCCAACACACATTACCATTGAAAACCAGAAATGAATCCAATAGACAGAGTGATCCTCACTTACCATGCATAAGGATTTGGGGATGTTTTTAATATCCAACTGCAATATATTACCAATAATTGGAAGAGAAATAGGGCCAGGAGGGAATTTTCCTCTTCTAAATGCCTTCCTCCAGCTGTACTCCCAGGTATTTATACTGTATAGAGTTATTTTAAATAGGGTATATCTTACTACTCTTCTTACTTACTCTATTTAGTATCTCTTAAATCATGTTAACAGTTTTCCTTATGTTAAACCATCTCTTCATTCTTGGTATAAATCCCACTTGGTCATAATGTATAATCTTCGTGAAATAATGTAGTAATCTTTCAGCTACTATTTTATTTAGGATTTTGCATCCTTGTTCATCAGGGAAATAGTCTATAGTTTTCTTTCTCTGTTTTTGCCGGTTTTGATTTAAGTATCAATATCATATTTCTTTCATAAAAGGAGTTTGGTAGGATCCCTTCTTCACCTACTATTTCAAATAATTTACTCAATACTGGAATTAGTTGGTCTTTAAATCTTAATAAAATTCACTTGTAAATCCATTTGGTCCGGGTTCTTTTTTTTTCTTAGGAAGCACATTTATGGGCTGTTCAATTTATTTTTCTAAAATAGGTCTATATAGATACTCTATTTCCTCTTCTGCTAATATAGGCAATTTAATTTTTGTAAATATTCTTCCACTTCACTTGTAAATTGTTAAATTTATTGGCACATAATTGGATAAAATAACTCCTAATAATAACTCCTAATAATTGCTTAATTTCATTTTTATTTAGAGGTACCTTTACTCTTTTCATTCTTAATACTAGTGATATGGTTTTCTTCTTTCTTTTTAAATAAAATTAACTAATCATTTATCAATTTTATTGATTTTTTCCCACAAAACCACCTTCTAGTTTCATTTATTAATTCAATGGGGTTTTTTACATTCAATTTTATTAATCTCACCTTTAATTTTTAGCATTTCCAATTTAGTGTTTAATTGGGGGTTTTTAGTTTGCTCTTTTTTTCTAGTTTTTTTTTTAAATTGCATAGTCAATTCATTTGTTTGTTCTTTCTCTACTTTATTGATGTAAGCATTTAGAAATATAAGTTTTCCTCTGATCACCCTTTTAGTACATCCCATAGATTTTTATATATTGTCTCATTATTACCATTCTCTTTAATTAAATTATTGATCATTTCTATCATTTGTTTTTTAATCCATTCATTCCTTAAAATTAGGATATTTACTCCCCAATTAGTTTTTAATCTATGTTTTCATGGTGCTTTATTAAATATAATTTTATTGCATTATGATCTGAAAAGGATACTTTTAATATTTCTGCTTTTAACCATAGAGCTTTTACATCCTAATGTATGATAAGTCATTGTAAAGATACCATAAAGTGCTAAGAAAAAGATTTATTTCTTTCTATTTCTGTTCAAGTCTCTCTAGGTGTCCATTATATCTATCTTATATAAAATTCTATTCACTTCCTTGACTTCTTTCTTATTATTTTTTGGTTAGATTTTTAGTTCTGAGAAGGAAAAGTTTAAGTCTCTCACAGTACTATTATATATCTCCATGTGTAATTCATTTAACTTTTAAAAATTTGGATGTTATAGCATATGATGCATATAGTTTCAGTACTGATATTGCTTTATTGTCTATAGTACCTTTCATCAAAATGTAGTTACTCTGTTTATCTTTTTAAATTAAATCTATTTTGGCCATAACTTTATCTGAGATCATGATTGCTATCTCTGCCTTTTTTGCATCAGTTAAAGCATAATAAATTCTACTCCAACTCTCCATTTTTTTTATTTAGTGAGGCAATCGGGGTTCAGTGACTTGCTCAAGGTTACACAGCCAGTACTTGTCAAGTGTTTGGTCTGAATCCGGATTTGAACTCAGGTCCTCCTGACTTCAGATGCCACTGCACCATTTAGCTGCCTCTCCAACTCTCCATTTTAACTCTGTGTGTGTCTCTCATTCTTGAATGTGTTTCTTGTAAACAACATATTGTTGGATTCTGATTTTTAATCCATTATGCTATATATTTCTATTTTATGGGTGAATTGATCCCATTCACATTCAAAGTTATAATTACTATTTGTGAATATCCCTTTTCTTCTCCTCTTCTCCTCCTATTCTTTATTCTACCCACCCCTCTAATATTCCCTCTCTTATCCTCTCCCTCTACTCTCCCAATCTTAATCTACACACCCTTCTAAAACCCCTTCCCAAACCTGTCTCATAGTCTTCTTACCTCTCTACAAATCCAGAAGACTTATCCGTCCCTCCAGATTTACACATTGGTTCCTCTTCAACCCAGATCTGAAGAGAGTAAGATTCCAACAATTCCAACATTCCAGCTCTCCACCTCGACCTGCTTCTTTTGTATCAGTTCTTCCTTTCATGTCCCATTGTTGTCATTTTTACCTTTTCCTACCCAATTTTGTTTTTAGAATCACCCCATCATACACAACTTAGGCCCAACCTTTTTTTCAAACTACCCTGGTAATGATGACACTTTAGAATGCTGATAACATTTTCAGATATAAGAAGTCAACAGTTGGACCTTAATAAGTCCCTGATGATTAGTCTTTAATGTTTTCCTTATACTTTTTCTGGATCTTTTAAATAAAATTTTCCATTGAGTTCCAGTCTTTTTGTCACAAATATCTGAAAGTCTTTCATTTCATCAAATGTCCTTTTTTCACTCGGGATTATACTCAACTTTGCTATTAAATTATTCTTAGTCACAACCCCAGATCTTTTGCTCTTTGAAATACAATATTCCAAAACCTATGGTCTTTTAATGTAGAAGCAGCTGGGTTTTGTGAAATCCTGACTGTATCTCCACAGTATTTAAATTTGTTTTTTCTTGTTGCTCACAATATTTTCTCCTTAACTTGAGAGTTTAGAAACTTGGCTATGACATTCTTATAAGTTTTCCTCCTGGGATCTCTTTTAGGTGGTGAACAGTAGATTTTTTTTATTTTTACTTTATCCTCTTGTTCTAGAACTTCCATGGAGCTGCATCGAGAAGCACACAAGGCCTGAAAGAATTTTCATCTCAAGGCCTTTGGAATTTTCACCTCACAAATTTCCATCTAATCCAGTGTGAGGATCAGATGGCTGAGTGGGGGAAAATTGAAGGATTACCCTCACCCTGCTGTTTCCAGATGCTAGGTCTAGTAGTGCTGGCCACACAGGATCCTGGGCTGGGGCTGTGGGAAAAGAGGAGTGAACACGCACCCAATGAGTGTGATAACAGTATAGGAGGGAGCAAGAGCATTTTAAGGACAGTGTCACTCAGGGCTCTATCAACTTGAAACTATGCCCTGAAAGATTCTGAACTATGCATAGCCTTTGGCCCAACTATACCACTACTAGGCCCATACCCCAAAACATCAAAGAACAAGGGAAAAGAAGCATATGTACAAAAGTATTTATCACACCCCTTTTTGTGTAAGCAAAGAACAAGAAATTAAAGGGATACCTATGAATTGGGGAATGGCTGAACAAATTATGTTATCTGAATGTAACAATACTATTATGTCTTAATAAATGATGAAAGTTATGAATTCAGTGCAGCTTGGGAAATCTTATGGAAACTAAGGCAGAATAAGCTCTGAAAACTTTGCAATAGTCATGTCACCTCACTAGACCTCTATTTCTTCAAACATCATCTATAAAATTAGGAGAATGGGCTAGTTGATTGATTTCTAAAGTCCCTTCCTTGGTGCCATCAAGGAGTTAATCATGGACTAGGGGAACACAAGAAAATGATTGGAAACACTTCTACAAAAAGATAAAGATGTTCTCCTGTCTTCTCAATACAAACGAACAGTCCTTTTTCAGTGCTTGTTGGAAAGAGCAATGCTTTTGCCTTGCTTAAATGATTCAGGGTCTTATCTGAATCTGCAAGAAGGGAGAACAGGGAGAAAGGAGTGCATGTGGATATGATAAGGGAGGTAGAACTTAATGAGGTGGGACTCACTAAGGAGCCCTGAACTCCCTAGGTCAGGGGAGTTTAGTGGAGCATTTGTAAATTAAAGTCATAAGACATGGGTTTAAGTTCTGGTGCTGATAGGTACATAATAGTCACCAATTGCAACCACTTAATTTTAACTGAGCCCCAGAGAAGCTCAGTAATTTGCCCAAGGTCAGAGCCATTACTTGAACTCAGGTTCCCCTGACTTCAAACCTCATGACTTTCCACTATAGCACCTAGAATAGGGTGACCACTGTGGACCATTCTCAGCAAAATAAATTAAAGCATACACTATGTGTGTGAATAGACTACCTAACCTGGTTTCTGGTGCAGAACTCTAGTTCAGGGAGCCCTCCTGGACTGATGATGTCTGGGAATCTCAGCTGGCTTACTGCTTGCTTAGATATGAAGCTTATTTCTCTCTTCACAGCTTCTATTCCTCTGTTCTGATGGAGATTCCATTTCTAGATTCCTGAACTTCTTACCCCACCCCATATTTGAACCAATAGGACAGACTCAATCCTTTATGATTAATCTGTGGCCTCTCACAGTGTAGAGCCTGGGCAAAACAGACCAGAAAATGATCTCACAGCCAAGGGAGAAAGAGCAGCATGAAGAGAAAGGAGATAGAGTTAGCACAAATTGCACACTAGGTTCCAAACTAGATTTGACACTTCCTGCTTCATAACTGTCTTATGATTTTCCAAACAACTGTTGGAGTTCACAAGAGAGGCTGGAGAATGGGAAATATTTACTTAGTTTATCATAATAGCATTGAAAGAACACACTGGATTTAAAAAAAAAACAGACTTAACTTCACCTAAGGAAATGTTTTGTTGTTGTTTAGTTGCCACTCTTCAAGAACCCATTTGGGGTTTTCTTGGCAAAGGTACCAGAGTGGTTTGCCATTTCCTTCTCTAGCCCATTTTATAATTGAGAAACTAAGGCAAACAGGGTTAAGTGACTTGCTCAGGGTCACACAGCTAATAAGTGTCTGAAGCCAGATTTGAATTCAGGGAGATGAGTTTTCGTGATTCTCAGCCCACTGCTCTATAACAAACATAAAGCAATAAGAAGTCTTTGTGGACATCTAGTAGATCCATGCTCAAACATCATGCATGATATCTGCCAACTCGAACATAGAAAAATGATAGCAAGGGTCACATTAAGCAAGAAAAGATACATAGATATGAAAATTTGTTGCAGATCAATTTCCTATCTACTTAACTACATCCTTAAGAAACATAAGATATGCATATTTAGCTAAATAAAGTAAGGGAAGAAGGATATAATGGGAAAAGCATTGAATTGGAGTCAGGAAACCTGGATTCTGAAATTAGCAAATTATGTGGTCTGGGGCAGGTCACATCACTTTTCTGGACCTCACTTTTTTTCTCATCTATAAAATGAAAAGATTGGACCAGCTCATTTGTAAAATCCCTTTCAGCTCAAAATTCTTTCATTCTGAGGCCAGCAAAATATAAATCTAGCGGACTTAGCAAAAACAGTCACTTAGAATATTAGAAGCCTGGCCACCATGCAATCTTTTCCTTTTCCTGATTCTCCAACAATTGGTGACTTCTCCCAAAAGTTATCTTCCATTTATTTTATATATACCCTAAGGATCATAGATTTAGAACTGGAAGAGACCTCAGTTGGACCATCTAGTCCAATCCCTTCATTTTACAAATAAGGAAACTGAGGTCGTGACTTGATCAAGTTCACACAAAGAAGTGGCAGAATTGGGATTGGAACCCAGATCCTCTTTTTGCTCTTCCCATTGCACCACATTGGCATCCTATATTCATATCAGCTCATGTCATCCTGAACTTATAAAATATACACTGATTTTATGGATGGGTAGATTGTCTCCCCAATAGAATATAAGCCCCTTGAGCATAGGGATTGTTTCTGTTTTGATTTTTATATCACTAACACCTAGCACAGTGCTTAGATATAGGAGACTGGACCACCAATTGTTCAGTATGTTATAGTAGGAATTCCTATAGTGTGGGTTAGACTAGATAGGAATTGAAATCCATTTGAACTCAAATCTGTGATTCTGTGAACTGCTTAATTAATATTTGATTAATTCCTAACCCTAAGTTTTCCATTTCATCTACTGAATTGTTTTCTAGAGTGATATACTCATCTGATCATGGGGCAATAAGAGCTATTAATTTCATACCATCATTACGTGGTAGCCCATGTTTTTTAAATATGGCTGAGACTAAAGGAAATTTTCTAATGTTAAATGATAATAAAATAGTGCAAGTTGAAGTAGTTTGACCCTATGATCCCTTCTACTTTTTTTGCAGTGTTTCTGATGATTAGTACCATGGAAATGCAACCTAGAATGCCCCAATGGGAAAAGGGAGTGAGTCTTTGATTTTGAATGCTCTTATGAATGAGTGAATGAAAAAGTATTTATTAAGCTTTTTTTATATATATCAGGCACTGTGAGAAGCTAGGAGATTTGTTATCCCTTCAAATCTTCATCCTTTCCTCAAATACGACCAGAATTAACCAAGATTGGCCATGTGGCAGAAGGTAGAAGAACTCTTACCATTTTTCAGAGGCTGCTAACAGTAATCCTACAGCTTGCTTGCTTTTTGTACCTTTTAAGTACTTGCAAGTACGTGTGCATATAGCCAATCCTAAGTTGCCAGACTCTTGGACAAAAGGAAAATTAGACTATTTGTGTGTGTTTTGAAAGTATGCAATGGTGGGTAAATAAAAGAATCCCTTCTCAGTAGCATTTTATAGAGGGAGGAATTTCAGCATCCTGATATATGGTAGGTTTAAAAGAGCCAGAATGTCACTATACTAGGTTTCTATGGATAAAGGACTTGCCTCCAGAAAGCAATTGGAGGAGTAATTGTTACTCTTTTTATCTGTATACAAAGAATGAGAGACCACTGGTTGTGTTCTTTACTTGATATATTAACAAATATTGCTCCAGATTAAAGATGAGGGTATAGCTGAAAATAACAAGCTAGATTAATGTTCATGTAATGATAAGTGTTTGAAAAATACTTGTATCCCTGGAAGATGGGCGCCTGGGGACATTACCTCTACATGATATGGACTAGTTGACATTGCATCTCTGGACACCTTTTCCTTTAGAGGGCTACAAGAGGGATGCACAACAAAGAGTGGGCAGGCCACCTGAAGCCTGGCCTTTGGCTCAGAAGGAATTGGATTTGCCAGCTGAAGAAGTCTATACACCCCAGCTGAAAATCCTCAGGCAGATGTATCATTGATTAGAACTGAATACCTGTAGTAGCCTATCTACTACTTTCACTACATCAATCATGGTCAAATGTGGGTCAAATAATTCCCTTCCCCAAATCTGAAATAACCTGGCCTTCTTGACTTTACATTGTTGCAAAAGACTTCCCTACCATAAAACTCATGCTTCACATTCTGTCTATCTAACCTTCCTTACGCATAGATCAGGTCAATATTCAGCTCACTTTTTGTTTACTGAGTAAAGTCCAAACTCTTCTTCCTGACATTCAAGGCCTCTCTTCCTTTCCAGGCTTATTTCATATTAATATACTCTAGGCACTCTATGCTTCAGTCAAACAGGACTACTCAAATGTGTACTGTATTTTTTTTAACATACATACTTTGCAATTAGAGTAGACAGGTGAAATACATAGTAGTAATGGTATAGGATTAGTAGTAGTAGTAATAGTAGTAGTTGTTGTAGTTCCTATTGTTGTAGCAATAATAACAATGATAATGACAATAATACTTGAAGCTAATATTTATATAGCACTTACTATGTGCTAAACACAGTGCTAAATGCTTAACAATTATCAACTCCTTTAATCTTCACAACATTGGGAGGTAGATGCTATGATTATCCCCATTTTACAGATAAGGAAACTGAAGAAAACAAAGATGAAGTGATTTGCCCAGGGTCATACAGCCAGTAAGTGTTGAAGGTTGGATTTTAATTCAGGCCTTCCTAACTCCAGCTCTTACACTCTGTCCAAGGTACCACCTCACTGCCATCGTATCATGAGCAGTTAAGCTGCAATCACGGAAGGATATGTGTAAGTGTTGAAGTATAACCTGAGACACTTGAGGAGTAGAAAAGGGCTTCTAACTCACTGGTGGTGGATAATTGCACAGAAGTATAGGATAAAAGCCCTACTAACAAGGAGCTTAAGATCTAGTGAGGAACACAAGACAGGATCAACTAACATGTCTGAAAGAATACACAACATAAGATGCATATATAATTGTCTTAAATTGGATTGAATACAGTATAGACTATAAGTACTAAAGAGGTCACAGGGATATGGCATCTGAAATGTGATTTAAAGAATGGGTAGTATTTCAATCAGTGGAGTAGAAGAGAAGAGAAGAAATACTCTAGGACCTTCTGGGGAATGTTGGGGGAAATTTAGTCATGATTTTGTCAAAAGTCAAATGGAGAATTAGATTAAGCTAGTAGGATATACTGGGCTGAGATCATAGAGGGCTTTCATTGCAAGGCAATGGAATGAATACAGCTTACATATAGCACATGAAGAGACTCTAGAGCAGTTGGAAGCAGGGGTGGTCCTTCACATGTTTTAGGATGGTAGAAAGCAGAGCTCAAAGGAGGGGGGCAGTCTGCCAAAGCCATTGGCAATTGGGGTGGTGTCGATATCTTTTGGGTCAATGAGAGATTTCAAGGTAAAATACTGTAACATGGTAGTATAAAACAGAAATAATTCAATCCAAGCCAGGCCTTCACCAGCACATATCCATTTTCCCGAAAGAGACACATATAGGGATTTGATATTTGTAGCCTTCTAAATCATCTAGACCACTTCTTCAGACTTATAGGTAGCCCACTAACACTCAGTGGCTTTAGGTGAAAGACTGCATGCCTTCCTTTCCTCTCTGGTGCTTGACTAGTTTGAAGAGCCTGTTCCTCCTGAACAGAAAGGGAAGACCTCTCCTGTATCCTCTTTCTAAATCAATCCCCCTTGAGCCTTAGCAAGTCCTAGGATTTATATTCAGAGACAAGGAATCATTTCCCTAGGGAGAAGACAATCACTCATTTATAATCTCAAGGACTAGGCTTATGGCTGCTCAGAGTGACTGCAATGGGGAAAGATGACAGAAGAATGATCAAAGTTCCCTTTGGGAAGCTCCTGTCACCATTCTGGACAGAAAACACTTCACAGCCTGTAACTTCATGGCCATGTAGCCACTTGTCTTAACTACTGACTCCTAGCTCTAGCCCCAGTGGTATAACCAATTGAACAGGGCATAGCATTGGAGACCACAATGTCAGGGACAGTTAGCTGCCTGCCAACATTCATGTCTGCCAGACCTAGACTTGGCTATCACCACCATTACCTGATAACCAAAAGATTCCCCTAGCAATTGAAGGGGAAAGGACAAGACAGACCATCATGTATAATTTTCAACCAATAGATCCCCACTAAAATGTACATAACTAGGAAAGGGGGTTCCATATTGATGTGTCCTAGTCAGGAGTCACATTTTTACAAAATTGCAACTCAAGATTAGAACTTCGGAGACCTTTGTCATAATGGCACCTGAGTAATGGTCCTTTAAGATAACCAATCCCCTTCCTTGACTTGATAAGATACAAGGTTGTACCATGCTAACATAAAAGCCTGGAAGACTTTATCTGAGAAGTAGCTCCTGTTTGAGGGTGAGTGGGAGGATAGTTTTTAATATGAGGGGTGGAGGGGGCTTTAGTGGTGGGTCTGGATGCAGAACAGAGTGGCCACTATTTCAGTTCTGCCTCTTTTTTGGAATAAGCTCAGACAACTACCCTGAAACCCAACTGATTTAGTTAATGAACCATGGCCTAAGGAGAATTAGAAGAATGATGTACTATGTCTCCATGCTACTTCCTGGTTTTCTAACTTGGAAGGACCATAATGGTCACCTAGTCCAGCACAATATTTTGGCATATAAAGTAACTGAAGCCCAGAGAAACGAAATAATTTGACCAAGGTCACACAGGTAATAAGTAGCAAAGGCGAATCAAAACACAGGTCCTCTGAGTTATCAATCCATCTTTGATGCACATATTTAGACAAATGTCTTACTTGCTGAAAAAAGCGTGAAATAGTCCCATTCTTCTTAAAGTTGCCTCTTTCATCCAGGAAGTGACCTGGGTCAAACTAGTCTGGATTGGGGAACTCTTCATCATCATACAAAACAGAAGATAGTACTGGTATTATGGTGGTACCCTGAAATGAGCAGAAACAAATACATAATTAGAAAATAAGAACCATAGAATGTTAGAACTGAAAGAAAACTTAGAACTATCATCTAGTCAATCATCTAATCACCTCTCATTTTTAAGTATGGAAAGAGCCAATATTTTTTAAATGTCTGTGCTGATAATAAATTAGAAAATTTGCAATACTATTGTGAGAGATGAAACTGAATTTTGACGTTTTGTCGGGCAGAACTAGTACTGATTAGTAGAAGACACAATGAGACAGATCTCAGGTTAATAAAAGTTAATAAAATAATTTTTGACCATTAGATTGATCAAAGAAAGAAGGGCCTGCCTGGGTACATAATAAGCACACCAATCGTGGATAAGTTCAAGCAGATGCCAGACGATCTGAAGAGGCAGAAATGAATTCTGACCTGTGCCAGGATGTTGAAGAATAAAATAATGTCACACAGAAGAATAAGGTTAGAGCTGATAAACAAATTGGTAGCCTCTCTTGAAGACGAAAAAACTGGATGCTCTAGGGAAAAAGCACTTGCTTGTACTCTAAATAATGGCAAAGTAGGCTCCAAGGTGTTATCTGGCAAGATATCCAGGAAGAAGAGAAGAGTCCTGATTGGTGACTCCTTGTGGAAAGATATGAAACAGTTGTTTCCTAACAATGACAAAAATAGAGAAGTCTGCCATATTCTCAGAGCACACATCAAAGACATAACCAAGAACCTCCTAAGACTTGTCAAAAGGGATGACTACTACCCATCTGTAATGATTCACATGAGCAAAAATAATATTTCCATAAGGAACCTCGGAAGCATTTCCAAAGATTTTGACATTTAGGACAACAACAACAACAAAAGTAAAGACCTTAGGAGTAGAGGTGTTGTATTTATTATGGCTGTAATTGGAAGCAAAAGATTCAGAAAGGAAAAGCAGATTTCAGAAGTGGACATCTTGCAAAAGGGTGTTTGGAAATGGGATCTGAATTTCTGGACCACATCTTCATTAAAATATACAAATGATAGACTCCTACCCAGGAATGGAATGATGCATCTAGCAAAGGTTAGAAAGACTATTCTGTTGATTTCTTACAAATATAGTCAAAAAAGTTTTTCAATGCTTAAAGTGTGGTGAAAAAAACAAGGTAGATTGGAGATTTTAGGCCAAGGAAACAAATTTGACCTCACAGTTATAACTAGCACTTGGTATGATGAGATGCTTAACGAGACTGAAGTTCTGGAAAGAATATATCTTGTTCAAAGGAAACAGGATAGGAAAGAGGGTGGGGTAGTAAATATTAAGAAGTTTACTCATGTGAGGCTATTTAGGAAGCAGAGGAAAGAAGAATGATGAGAAGCATCTAGGTAAAGAGAAATGGAGACAACATCAAGAGTGGTATTGTCATAGGAGTATTCTACAGATCACTTCGACAGAAATAAGAAATAGACGAGGAATACAGAAGACAGATTATGAGCTCTGTTGGTTTGACATGATATAGCAGTGATGGAAAACTTCAATTATTCATTTGGATCCTTGAGTTTCCCTTCTGTCAAAAACAGAGCAGTTCATAATTCCCTGACTTTTCTTAAAGATAATTTATCACCCTGCAAATGTAGCAGGACCAAAAAAGGAAAATTCTTTTATTGTTCCAATTTTTACCATCTGAGAGGAACTTAGATAACATAAATGTGAATACAGATCTGTAGAACCCCTGTGGCCCAACATTCTTCCTCTGAAGTGACCATGCTGTGTTGCAGAGTATGCTATCACACATGGCACACTTTCTGTGCACACCTTTTGATGATAATAATGGAAATTTTGGGAAAGTGACAAGTCCATCTTAGGGTTTATACCAGAGGCAACTAAGTGGCCCAATGGATAGAATACAGGACTTAGAGACAGAAAGATCTGATCTGACCTCAAATACTCTCTAGCTGTGTGACCCTGGCCAAATCACTTACTCTCTCTCAGACTCTATTTCCCCATTTGTAAAATGAGGATAATAAGAGCACCTAAATTTCAGGGTTGTTTTGAGGACAAAAAGAGATATTTGTAAAGTGTTTCACAAACTTTAATGCTAGCTATTATTATCACCAAGAAAGACAATAGTTTCTGAAGGCAGAAAGAAAACAATTCTGATGATGGAAAGAAAAGGAACATTCTCTAAAGATACTAATGTGGATAAGGTAGCCTGTTGGTGCAATGGAAAGGCTGCAAGACCCGAAGTCAGGAAGACCTTACTAAAAATCCTGACTCACATACTCACTAGCTGCATGATCCTAGGAAAGCCAGGTGGTCTCTCTAAGACTTAGTTACCTCATTTGTAAAATGGGGATAATTAAAGCATCTTCTCCCACAGAGTTGTTGTAAACATTATATTTAATCATCTATGTAAAGCAAACTTCAAAGTACCTTATAAACAATAGTTCGTATTACTACAGGGAATTCACCAATCAACTTAGAATTTTCAAAGACAAGAATGAGTATTGTCACAGTTCCATAAGAATGACAGAAGTGGTAATGCCAATAATGAACACAGGTTGGTGAGGCTGACAAAGGGCACCAAAAGGGGTTTTAAAAACTATATTGTGGGGGCAGCTAGGTGGTGCAGTGGATAAAGCTCTGGCCTTGGAGTCAGGAGGATCTGAGTTTAAATCTAGCCTCAGACCCTTGACCCTTTCTAGCTGTGTGACCTTGAGCAAGTCATTTAACCCGATTGCTTCACCAAAAAAACCCAATATTGTGGAAAAAAGGAGGATTAAAGAAGGATAACCCCACAACTCAGAGTGTTAAAGGATGAGGATAACAAGCGACAAGAAAACATACAGAAATTCTCAATTTTTCTTTTGCTTCTGAGTTTTTTTCTGACTAACGGAATGATCTTTGAACTGAAAAGTATAAAATAAATAAATAAATGTGGCTGATAGCGATTGAATACCCCAGAGAACTAAGGAGAAAATAAGAGAGCCCCTAGACACCTATGCAAGAAAAATAAAGTGAAAAAGTATGCTACAATTTGTACTCATAATCTGAATATATTTCTAAAGAGATCACTAATCTAGATAAGGAAGGAATGAGGAAATGACTCTAGATAAGGAAGTAGAGGTCAACAAGATCTGGAGTGGAATCATCATTATTTCTTTTTTTTTTTGAGGGTGTTAATAAACTGGTAGAGGAGGAGAATGCTGCAGATAGTGTTTGCTTAGATTTTAGCAAAGCATTTGATAAAAGTTTTCATGCTCTTCCTCTGAAAATGATGGAATATACAGGTTAGATGATCATACAATTAGTTGTATTGAAAACTGATAACTGACCATGTACAAAGGGTAATTATTGAAAGTTCAGTGACAGCTTGGAAGTAGGCACTGCTGTGCTGTGAGTTACTCAGCTCACAAATAAGGATTGTATTCATTCTGGAATCATATTTTAGGAGAACATTGAAGAGCTGGAGGCTACTGAAGGGAGGGAAACCAGGATGGTAAAAATAACAAGTCCATGCCATGTGAGGATGGGTTAAAGGAAATAGGAATATTTAGACAAGAGAACAGAAGACATAATAGAACAGGAAACATAATAACTGATTTCAAGTATTTTATGAATTGTTATTAGAAAGAGAGAGTAACTTTCTTCTGTTTTGTTCCAGGATACAAAACCAAGAGTGATAGATTAAAATTACAAAATTGCAAAGTTAGGCTTAATGCAAGAAAAAAAATCCCCTCAAATTAGGGCTGTCCAAGATTAGAATGGAATTCCACAGCATTCCATTGAGTGAATTCCCCTCATTGAAAATCTTTAAGAAAAGATTGGATGAACACAAGGTTAGCATACTATAGATGGAATTCTTTTTCAGATTGGGGATAGACAGTATGACCACTGAAATCCCTCCAAATTCTGAAATTCTATAACCACTTCTCAGGGATGTGGACCTGAGGTTCCTTCTAACTTTAAGATTCTATAATTCAATAGAAGAGAGTATAAAATCTTGTGTTATAGTGAAAAACACTTCTGACCTTGGGGATAAGATATTGTCTAAATTGAACATCTTCTTTCTCTGCATAAGGCAGAGACATAGACATACATTGACATAGGTCAATATATCATTGTATCTCGTGTACCACAGCATTGGTGTAAGGCATCTTATTTCTGTCCTCCATGCAGGGACTTTGATTTCAGCCAATCACATAATCAATTTCTTCATGAATTTTTCCTGTCACAATATGAATGAAAATCGATTTTATAAATAGGAACAAAAACTGCTTTCTCTCATATTTTCCCTGATTTTTCACCAAGAGCTACATTGGTAAATAATGCACTTGACCCTCACATTCTCAAGTAGATAGATAGATAGACAGACAGGCAGGCAGGAAGACAGACAGAAAGACAGACAGAGAGACAGACAGATAGATAGACAGACAGACAGACAGACAGACAGACAGACAGACAGATAGATAGATAGATAGATAGATAGATAGATAGATAGATAGATAGATAGATAGATGAAAATTTCATTTTAGTGTCTTAAGCCATCTGAGAATTCTTTAAGTCACCTATGTCCACGTCCTCAGGACAGGCTCAAGTTGTCCTTAAAAAAATGCAGGCCAAGCAGCAGTTGGTTAAGGAAATTAGGAGGGGTCTCAGTCTGGACCTGTTCCAGAACTCCATGTGACCGACCACAGGCCCAAGGCACTTCCCTGCATGGCTGCATGAGGGATGGGAATCCAGAGGCACCAGCTCCTCCTGTGGTCAGGCAGGATCAAGAAGCTCTCAGGAACTCGTGCTTCTCAATCATTCAGTTCCTCCCAGCTCTATCACTGGGCTATAGTCTCTATCCTTATCACTATCGCTATGCCTGTCTCTAAGGAAAACTCACAATTACATAGCACTTAACTAAGCAAGGTGGAGGTAATAGTGGAGAAGGAGGAATAAGTAAACTTGAGCATGTAATGACTTAAATATATTAAAATGACAACATAAAAGTTTCCAAGAAAAGTCTCAAAAGGACCGTGAACTCCTCTCATGCTGACTAAATGATGTATGTGTATTATTAGCCTATAATATCACCTGCTATCTCAGGGTATTTCAGGAGAATCAGGAGTCCATATCTCAGCGTGGTGCTGGTTGTCTCTGTTTTTGCAGCAAATAGACCAGCTACAGT
>NW_020940528.1:0-1489 GCF_900497805.2 Vombatus ursinus
TGGCCATATGAATCTTACCTTTTTCTAAAGTAGTCTCACAAATTATACAAACACTCGCAAGGAGAAGTATATGATATACTGCACTTTATCTAGAAGATGAAGGCCAATTTTTTACCCTATCAATAAAATAGAAAAAAGCAAACCCAACACCAATTGGTTAAAAGATCCTGTCTTATGAAATGGCTGCCCTGAAGTGCCAGTAGGATGTTGACATTTCCAAGAGAGGGCTGCTGAGTGATGACATCACTGCGACCCCACCAAAATGTTGGCCTTTTAGAGAAATGGTTGTTGAGTGTGGATACTACAGAGATCAACGGTCAGAAACTTGCAGTGATTTCAACTCAATTCAATTTAACAAACATATATATTAATTGGCTAGTAAGTGACTAGGAATACTGAATACAATAAAAAACTAATGCTCTGGATTCCAGATATGATTTAATATTCATGTGTGTATATATTATATATACATACATACATAAAAATATATACATACACATATATAATTATTTATAATACACACATATACATATATATATTTATGTATATATGTGTGTGTGTATGTATGTGTGTATGTATTTCTTACTATAAAACTACGAACCTAAAAGCTGCTGGGAGATCAAATCACCCAGCAGCTATTTTATGGCTATATGTCTCTTACATTTTTCTAGAGTAGTCTCACAAATTATATAAAGACTTGCAAATAGAAGTATATGATGTACCACACTTTATCTACAAGATGAAGGCCAATTTTTTACCCTATCCAGGAAAAGTGCAAATCCAACAACAATCAGTTCAAGGATCCTCTCTTATGAAATGGCTGCCAAGCTGTGCCAGTAGGATGATGACATTTCCAAGAGAGGCTTGCTGAGTGATGACATCACTGCTACCCCAGTAGAATGTTGGCATTTTAAAGAAATGGTTGTTGAGTGTGGATACCACAAAGATCAATGGTCAGACACCGGCAGTGATTTCAACTCAATTCAATTTAACAAACATATATATTAATTGCCTAATATGTGACTAGGAATACTGAATACAATAAAAAACTAGTGCTCTGGATTCAAAATATGATTTAATATTCAGGTGTGTATATAGGTATATACATATACATACATACATATAAATATATACATACACATATATAATTATTTATAATACACACATGTACATATATATGTGTGTGTGTGTATGTATGTGTGTATGTATGACTTACTATAAAAGTACGAACCTAGAAGCTGCTGGGAGATCAGATCACCCAGCTGCTATTTTGATGGCCATATGTCTCTTACCTTTTTCTAAAGTAGTCTCTCAAATTATACAAAGTCTTGCAAGTAGAAGTATATGATATACTGCACTTTATCTAGAAGATGAAGGCCAATTGTTTTAGCCTATCAAGTAAAATAGAAAAACGCAAGTCCAACACCAATCGGTTAAAGGAACCTCTCTCATGAAATGGCTGCCCTGCTGTGCCAGTACAATGTTGACG
>NW_020940529.1:0-3306 GCF_900497805.2 Vombatus ursinus
ATGAACAAGCATTTTTCCAGGTAAACTTTATTCTGTAGAATAGAATTGCAAATTAATTTTTGGTGACTCATGTCATTACTTTTTTGTGGGTACTTTTCACTAGAGAGGTCGATCGCATTTTCTAGTTATTCTGGTTATGAATTTCTGGCCTTAGAAGAATTTAACTACACTCAAAGTATTATTAACATCATAGAACTTGAAACTACTGTGGAGATCATCCAGACAACACTCAAATTTTTAGGGAATGGAAACAAATACCCAGAAAGGTGGAATAATTTATCCAAGGTCATAGTAGTGACTAAGGAAAGTTAACTCTCCTTTTAAAATTGCTCCATTGAGCTCAGATCCATAATATTTTTTATGATTAAAATTGTAATGGATTACTGATTCATATAGTCAAACTCCCCTTGAATTTTTACATATTCATGTATATGTACACATATATTTATCTCTGTGTGTTCATATATACACATATATATGAAGCTGTTACTAAGATGGATTTTCAAATCACTACTATTTTAAAGGTTTGTGTAGTAGCTAAAATATAAAGACATAAAACTCATGTATTTAAAGTAGGGAAAATTGGTGGATTGTATTATCCTTTTATAATCCTAATTTTTTCTTTTGCTGGATTTTGAGGTGTGTAGTATGGTTGGATTATTAGATGAGAGAGAAGTGCAAGAAGTAGAGTTCTCCTCTTTTATTCTCTGTCATAATATTTTCAGTATAAACTTTCCTCTTAAGGCTTTATAAATGTCTGTGTTATTAAATTTTGACTTGGAAGATCTGTATACCTGAACCTCTGGCTTTTGTTCCCATGCACAATTTAGCTCTGATTCACTTTATTTGAAGACTTTGTGACTCTGTGAGCACAAGGATAGATTCGTTTTTAGCAGGAACTGGACATTTAAGTAAAACTTCAACACATTCTCATGCCTTACTTACACTTTCTCAAGTGACCATCACTCTACTCTCATATGATGAGTTGTGTTTCTATTTCTGCCTTATGAGGACCAGCCTACATAAATACGAAGTGATTCATATTCTTATTTTCTTAGAAATATCAAGTCCTTGAAGTACTGAAGAACATTTCCATATTCAATTACTTTATCATGATAGTCAATATGCTTTTGATTTCTTTCTCATTTCTAAAAACAATATCACATTTCAATTGGTAAACTTTACACAGAAGAACAGAAGTTACTTTAAACTGTTTGGTGGCACTGTGAACTTTATACTCCAGTGGGTTAGAGCCAATGGATAATTTTGAGGTTACAGTCATCATGTTTTGTACTGTTTTGTTTAGGAGAACATAAAAAAATGGTAGCAACTAATATCAACTGTCTGACCTCTACTGAACTGCAAGTCTGAAATTACAGAATACACCCACTCTTTGATTGTACTTAGAAAGTTAATACATAATTCAAAAGTTAATATTCTATTATCATGGACAAATTAGTACCATGTCAAAATTTAGCCTGACTAATAGATTATACACATACATACCTACCTACATACATACATACACAGACAAACAAATATGTGTATGACTATACATATGGATAAATGTGCACTGAAATTACACTGAAATGACAGGGTCAGTATATTTACTGCTTTATGGTCTGAAAAGTAAGTAATTAACAGAAAATAATTTTTTCTATTCTGTAGAACTTATACAATGTTATAATCCCTGGGAGTTATTTCACCTGAATAACTGAAGGTAAAGGTTACAAAAGCTGACAATAAAAACATTCTAATGATTGACATTTTAAAAAAATTATATTTTAACACTCTTAGGCTGAATGGAATTGTATAATACTGATTAGAAGGTTCCAACCAACATTAAACCTATGATCCTATGAAGTTATAATCTCAGGTAACTCCAAATCTATGACTTCAGGTTTTTTTTAAATGGCATTTCATACATTATACCAATCTAAACATTCAGTGTCCCAGAACAAGTGCAATAATTGATTTAGACTCTGGGTGCCGCTGTCCACCAATCACCAAGGGAAATTCAGTGAGAGGACCAGGATAACCTTTCCTGGGGCTGGGGCACAAAGCTCTGGGAGACCAAACACATGCACGGAAAGTAAGCACCCTAATTTCATGTGCTCCAGACTAAGGTTCAGGACACATACTACAGGAGGAAACATAAAATCCAAGAGCTAACCCAGCCTCAGCTGCAAAATAAGGTGAACATTTCTAAAGGAAACAATGGCTGCTGAACAAAACCACAGAGGTTGCATTCGGCGACTGCTGCTTTGTTTTCTCCTGGGGACTCTGTGGGAGATCAGCGCTGCCCAGATCCTGTACTCGATTCCCGAAGAGATGGAAAAGGGATCTTTTGTGGGCAACATCGCCAAGGACTTGGGACTGCAGCCAACGGAATTGTCAGAGCGAGGGGCTCGCATTGTCTCCAAAGGTAAGAAGGCTCATTTCGCTCTCAACGTCAGAAGTGGCAGTTTAGTCATAAGGGACAGAATAGACAGGGAAAAACTCTGTGCCCAGAGGACCCAGTGCTTGCTGAATTTTAATATCCTGGTTGAGGATGAACTGAAAATCTATTCAGTGGAGGTGGAAATAAATGACATTAATGATAATGCCCCTCACTTTTTAGCAGACGAACTAGAACTAAAAATCAGTGAACTCACATCTCCTGGAACCCAGCATCTCCTGGAAAGTGCATATGATCCGGATATGGGAGTAAATTCTCTACAGGGTTATGAGCTGAGCCCCAACCATCACTTTTCTCTGAGAGTGCAAAGCACAGACGATGGGGTGAAGTATCCAGAGCTGGTGCTGGAGCAGGCTCTAGACCGGGAAAAGGAACCGGATCTCCACCTCGTGCTCACAGCATGGGATGGAGGAGAACCTGTCCGTTCTGGCACTGCCAGAATCCGAGTGATTGTCCTGGATGCCAATGACAATGCCCCAGTGTTTACCCAGTCCATGTATACTGTCAGTGTTCCTGAGAATGTACCCCAGGGGACACTGCTGCTCACTGTGAATGCCACTGATGCAGATGAAGGAATCAATTCTCAGGTAAGATACTTTCAAGTGAAAAGACCAGGTGAAACCTCTCAAATATTCCAACTGAATTCTGTGACTGGAGAATTATCAACCTCACAAAATTTAGATTATGAAGTTGCAGAATTCTATGTGATAGAATTAGAGGCTAAGGATGGCCTTGGTCTCAAGGGCAAAGCTAAAATTTATGTCACAGTTCTGGATGTGAATGACAATGCCCCAGAAGTGACTATCACCTCTGTCATCAACTCAATCCCTGAAAATGCTCCCCCTGGG
>NW_020940530.1:0-2967 GCF_900497805.2 Vombatus ursinus
AAATTGGTTTGATAAATGTGGTGTAGGATGAATGAAATATTACCAGAGGAAAAGCAATTCTTCAAATGTACAGCAAATTCTCCCAGACATCTCTTGTACATACATATATAATTTCAGATGGTCAGTGTGATGGGCAGTAAACCAGGTTATGTATTCACTACAAGTAGAAAAGTTAATCTTCACAAGAGATTTGAAAAGACAGTGGGAAGGTAGAAATCCAAATATATATGTGTGCATTTATATTTATGGTATATAGATATGTATGCATATTTTATAACACTGTCAACAATTCCATCATTAGAGAACAAATCCAGAAGACACCAGTAGGGTTATGCTCAATTCTGGTAAACACATTTCAAGGAGTCTTTTGAAAACTGGAGAATGAACAGAGAAGGGTCACCAAAACAGTGGCCTCAGGTTTAGTCCACAGGAGGATAGTGGAAGGAATTGAGAATGTTTTGACTAGAGCACACAAGAACTAGTTCCTATTATGATTGTAGGTCTCTGGACTTATATAAGAAGGATTCAAACTTTTATGCTTAACCTCACAGCATAGAACTGGGAGGATTTAGGGTTAAAGTTTCAGTGAAAGATTCCTATTTGATTTAACAAAATCTTCCTAACAATGAAAGTGATTCAAAACTGGAATGTGATGTTCTATGAGAGTTGAGTTGTCCTTAGTGAGCTACAAAGAAAGATAGTCTCTTTGGGAGGATGTTGGAATCAGGATTCATATTCATTTATGGATTGTACTGGAAGGCATCTGAGATCCCTTTGTGGGCTCAGATTCTATGCTTCTCTGATTGCTGTATTAGCTACTTTCTTTGCACAGACTAATACAACATAAGGGTCTAGATATACAGTGGAAAATATTTACTTGGTAATTTCAGGGCACAGAGTTATTCATTACTTCATAAAATAACAGAATTGGAAAGGCCAAAGAGAGGAGAAACAATATATCCACAAAAAGCAAATGTGGATCGAAAAAAGGATGGGTCTTTGGCTGTATTCACAAAAACAAACAAGCTTACATCAAAATCACAAGCTAGAAGAACAATTTAACGAATATTATTTTCTGAGTCTATCTTATGGAATTTCCAAGAGGATAAATTTGGTCATGTGGCTCTGAATGCCCAATATAATTTCTCATACTTCACAATGACTTTGATGAGGGCAGAGGTGATATGTTAAACAGATCTGTGAATGATACAGAGCTGGGCAGGAGAGTTAACAAATTAGATGATAGCACTCAGTTCTAAAAGCTTCCCAAAGAATGGAAGCAAGGCTGAACTCATATCACAGAATCAAAGAATTTGAGTTAGAAGGGATTTCCATGTATCTTTAATATCCCATACAAGAAAGGAATCCATTTTATAATGTAACCCCCAAAATTTAATGTTTTTAAAGTAAATTCCTGTATTTGAGTTTAACTGAACAAGAAATCCTGCCCAAGTTCAAATTGAGGACAATTCTCAAGGATTCTGATGATCTGGATCTCAGTATCTTAATCTGTAAACAAAGGCAATGCTGTCTTCCTTATCTGTTGAAAAAGGGAATAATCATATCTGAATTGTTTGGCATATATTCTACTCTTACTATTAGCCCCTCCCAAAAATGAGCTGAATAAAAAGATTATAAAAAAGTGTGTAGCCATTGATTTATTCATTCTCCATGGATCCATTCTTTTGAAAGAGTGAAAATAAATGGATAAAAACAATATAGTAACTTTTCTACCCCATTAATAAACTCATCAATAATCAAATTATATATGTGTGTGTGTGTGAACTTCAAATAAGACCTCAATTCTAGTCCTATTCCTGCAACTAACTTACTGTGTGATGGTGTATGTCACTTTCTTTTTTGATGAATGATATTCCCCATCTATTGAATCACTTGTTTAATATTAATAATCAATAAGGTCTTTTCTGAATAATCTACCATTCTTTCTACTGAGAGGTATCTACCACATTCAGTTTGAAGAAGGAATACAAGCATGATTGTTGATACCTGAACTCAAGGATTTTTCTCTTTCCTCCCCATGTGGGGAGAAAGAGGGATAAAATTCATCTACATCTAAATTAGCATATGTGCATGCAAATGTATAATTGTATGTGCACATACACTTATATATTCAGATGAATAGATAATACTTGTCAGATAGTCAGAAAAACATGTGGAAAGATAGCTAGCTGGATGATAGTTAGATAGACAATAGATAAATATTAAAATCAGAGAGATCCTGAAGGCTTCTAGACTTTCAAATATTTGTGGATATTTTTATAAGCTGCTTCACATTTCCTAACATTAAAGCAAAAAAATGAACAAAATGAAAGTCTGCATAGAATGTTAGAGAGAAAGGGAGCAAATGAGAAATGCTAGAGTCAAGAGAAAGGATTTCATCCCCTTATGAGGTAGTCACTTTACTCCTGGGATTCTTTACGTCCTTTTATATTTTAGCTAAGCAAAAGAGGCATTGGATCTGTTTGGCTACAAAACATTTGTTTAGAGGTCATAACAATTTCTCTTGTTCTATTTCTAATACGGAGGCCATAGGTCTGAAAGGTTGCAATGAAAAACTGAGAGTAATGGGTGTTGACTTACCAAGATGAAGCGCTGTGCAAGACTTTGTTTCCTTCTACCTCAGGGCCTCTTTCTGACAGCTTGCAAGCTTTCATTCATTAGGCTGAGAACCTTAACTGTCTGGATAAGCTTTGGTAAAGAAGACATTTCCATCCTGGCTTCATCTCTACCTGCAGATCATGGAAGAGTTTCCAGAGAGGGAGTTGTCTAAAAGAGGATACCCACACTGAGCTCAGGGAGAGGTTCTACACTACCAGGACTGTTAAATATGATAGAAACACTGTAAAACTTACCTTAGCCATCTCAGCTGGGAGCTTTTACATCCAATATATCATACACAATCATATTCTCCCCATATTCTTCTGTTTAGTGGGGGAGTGTCTTATG
>NW_020940531.1:0-3003 GCF_900497805.2 Vombatus ursinus
TGCCATATCCATGTATGTGGGCACAAATGGTTACAAATTGGTTTGATGAATGTGGTGTAGGATGAATGAAATATTACCAGAGGAAAAGCAATTCTTCAAATGTACAGCAAATTCTCCCAGACATCACTTGTACATACATTTATAATTTCAGATGGTCAGTGTGGTGGGCAGTAAACCAGGTTATGTATTCACTACAAGTAGAAAAGTTAATCTGCACAAGAGGTTTGAAAAGTCAGTGGGAAGGTAGAAATCCAAATATATATGTGTGCATTTAGTTTTATGGTAAATAGATATGTATGCATATTTTATAACACTGTCAACATTTCCATCATTAGAGAACAAATCCAGAAGATACCAGTAGGGTTATGCTCAATTCTGGTAAACACATTTCAAGGAGTCTTTTGAAAACTGGAGAATGAACACAGAAGGGTCACCAAAACAGTGGCCTCAGGTTTAGTCCACAGGAGGATAGTTGAAGGAACTGAGAATGTTTTGACTAGAGCACACAAGAACTAGTTCCTATTATGATTGTAGGTCTCTGGACTTATATAAGAAGGGTTCAAACTTTTATGCTTAACCTCACAGCGTAGAACTGGGAGCATTTAGGGTTAAAGTTTCAGTGAGAGATTCCTATTTGATTTAACAAAATCTTCCTAACAATGAAAGTGATTCAAAACTGGAATGTGATGTTCTATGAGAGTTGAGTTGTCCTTAGTGAGCTACAAAGAAAGATAGTCTCTTTGGGAGGATGTTGGAATCAGGATTCATATTCATTTATGGATTGTACTGGAAGGCATCTGAGATCCCTTTGTGGGCTCAGATTCTATGCTTCTCTGATTGCTGTATTAGCTGCTTTCTTTGCACAGATTAATACAACATAAGGGTCTAGATATATAGTGAAATAATTACTTGGTAATTTCAGGGCATAGAGTTATTCATTACTTCACAAAATAACAGAATTGGAAAGGCAAAAGAGAGGAGAAGCAACATATCCAAAAAAGCAAATGTGGATCGAAAAAAGGATGGGTCTTTGGTTGTATTCACAAAAACAAACAAGCTTACATCAAAATCACAAGCTAGAAGAACAATGTAACGAATATTATTTTCTGAGTCTATGTATCTTGTGGAGGTTCCAAAAGGATAAATTTGGTCATGTGGCTCTGAATGCCCAATATAATTTCTCATACTTCACAATGACTTTGATGAGGGCAGAGGTGATATGTTAAACAGATCTGTGAATGATACAGAGCTGGGCAGGAGAGTTAACAAATTAGATGATAGCACTCAGTTCTAAAAGCTTCCCAAAGAATGGAAGCAGGGCCGAACTTATATCACAGAATCAAAGAATTTGAGTTAGAAGGGATTTCCATGTATCTTTAATATCCTATACAAGAAATGAATCTATTTTATAATGTAATCCCCAAAATTTAATGTTTTTAAAGTAAATTTCTGTATTTGAGTTTAACTGAACAAGAAATCCTGCCCAAGTTCAAATTGAGGACAATTCTCAAGGATTCTGATGATCTGGATCTCAGTATCTTAATCTGTAAACAAAGGCAATGCTGTCTTCCTTATCTGTTGAAAAAGGGAATAATCATATATGAATTGTTTGGCATATGTTCTACTCTTACTATTAGCCCCTCCCAAAAATGAGCTGAATAAAAAGATTATAAAAAAGTGTGTAGCCATTGATTTATTCATTCTCCATGGATCCATTCTTTTGAAAGAGTGAAAACAAATGGATAAAAACAATATAGTGACTTTTCTACCCCATTAATAAACTCATCAATAATCAAATTATATATGTGTGTGTGTGTGAACTTCAAATAAGACCTCAATTCTAGTCCTATTCCTGCAACTAACTTACTGTGTGATGTTGTATGTCACTTTCTTTTTTGATGAATGATATTCCCCATCTATTGAATTACTTGTTTAATATTAATAATCAATAAGGTCTTTTCTGAATAATCTACTATTCTTTCTACTGAGAGGTATCTACCACATTCAATTTGAAGAAGGAATACAAGCATGATTGTTGATACCTGAACTCAAGGATTTTTCTCTTTCCTCCCCCTGTGGGGAGAAAGAGGGATAAAACTCATCTGCATCTAAATTAGCGTATGTGCATGCAAATGTATAATTGTATGTGCACATACACTTATATATTCAGATGAATAGATAATACTTGTCAGATAGTCAGAAAAACATGTGGAAAGATAGCTAGCTGGATGATAGTTAGATAGACAATCGATAAATATTAAAATCAGAGAGATCCTGAAGGCTTCTAGACTTTCAAATATTTGTGGATATTTTTATAAGCTGCTTCACATTTCCTAACATTAAAGCAAAAAAATGAACAAAATGAAAGTCTGCATAGAATGTTAGAGAGAAAGGGAGCAGATGAGAAATGCTAGAGTCAAGAGAAAGGATTTCATCCCCTTATGAGGTAGTCACTTTACTCCTGGGATTCTTTACGTCCTTTTATATTTTAGCTAAGCAAAAGAGGCATTGGATCTGCTTGGCTACCAAACATTTGTTTAGAGGTCATAACAATTTCTCTTGTTCCATTTCTAATACGGGGGCCATAGGTCTGAAAGGTTGCAATGAAAAACTGAGAGTAATGAGTGTTGACTTACCAAAATGAAGCGCTGTGCAAGACTTTGTTTCCTTCTACCTCAGGGCCTCTTTCTGACAGCTTGCAAGCTTTCATTCATTAGGCTGAGAACCTTAACTGTCTGGATAAGCTTTGGTAAAGAAGACATTTACAACCTGGCTTCATCTCTACCTGCAGATCATGGAAGAGTTTCCAGAGAGGGAGTTGTCTAAGAGAGGATACCCACACTGAGCTCAGGGAGAGGTTCTACACTACCAGGACTGTTAAATATGATAGAAACACTGTAAAACTTACCTTAGCCATTTCAGCTGGGAGCTTTTACATCCAATATATCATACACACATCATATTCTCCCCATATTCTTCTGTTTAGTGGGGGAGTGTCTTATG
>NW_020940532.1:0-1385 GCF_900497805.2 Vombatus ursinus
TATGAAGCCAAGTTGCCTTTTCATAATCACAGTTTTCCTTCCCAAATATCTGCCAGCCAGAAACTACTCCACATCTCCCAATGCTTTCTTTCTTTTTTGTTTTTTTCTCCCAATCTTTTCCACAAAAATAGTATGAGCTACTTTATGAAAATCTTCCCTGAAATCAGGGTGCACAGCATTTCCATCTTTGACTAGTAAAGAAATCCTGTCAGAAATAATATTAGACCTATTCTATGAAGCCAAGATGCCTTTTCATACTCACTGCTTTCCTTTCAAAATGTCTGCCGGCCAGAACCTACTCCATATCTCCCAATCTTTCCTTTCCTTTTTTTTTATTTTGTTTTTCCTTTTGTTTTGTTTTTTTTCTCCCCATCTTTTCCACATGAATAGTAAGAGCTGCTTTATGAAAATCATCCCTGAAATCTGAATCCACAGCATTTCCACCATTGACTAGCTCAGAAATCCTGTCAGAAGTAACATTAGGCCTATTCGATGAAGCCAGGATACCTTTTCATAATCACTGCTTGTTTTCAAAATGTCTGCCTGCTGGAACCTACTCTATATCTCCCAATCTTTTTGACAGGAAAGTATGAGCTACTTTATGAAAATCTTCCCTGAAATCTGAGTCCAAGCATTACCATCACTCAGTAGTTCCAAAATCCTGTCAGAAATAAGATTAGACCTATTCTATAAAACCAGGATGCCTTTTCATAATCACTGCTTTCCTTTTAAAACATCTGTCAGCCAGGACCTACTCCATATCTCCGAATCTTTTCTTTTTTTTTCTTTTTTTTTTTTCTCCCAGTCTTTTCTGCAGGAATACTATGAGCTGCTTTATGAAAATCCTCCCTGAAATCTGAGTCCACAGTATTTTCATCATTGACTAGTTCGGAAATCCTGTCAGAAATAACATTAGACCTATTCTCTAAAACCAGGATGTGTTTTCATAATCACTGCTCTCCTTTCAAGATGTCTGCCCGCCAGCACCTACTCCATGTCTCTGAATCTTTTTTTTTTTTTGGTTTTTTGGGTTTTTTTATTTTATTTCAGTATTTTTTTCTTCCAATTATTTCAACAGGAAGTGTGTCAGCTACTTTATGAAAACTTCCCTGAATCTGAGTGCACAGCTTTTCCATCATTGACTCTTCAGAAATCCTGTCAGAAATAAGATTAGACCTATTCTATGAAGCCTGGATGCCTTTTCATAATCACTGCTTTCCTTTCAAAATATCTGCTGGCCAGAACCTCCTCTATATCTCCCAATCTTTTCGACAGGAATAGTATGAGCTGCTTTATGAAAATCTTCCCTGAAATCTGAGTGCACAGCGTATCCATCCCTGACTAGTTCAGAAATCCTGTCAGAAATAACATTAGACCTATTCTAT
>NW_020940533.1:0-2430 GCF_900497805.2 Vombatus ursinus
TGACTAGTTCAGAAATCCTGTCAGAAATAACATTAGACCTATTCTATGAAGCCAGGATGCTGTTTCCTAATCACTGATTCTCTTTCAAAATGTCTGCCAGCCAGAAACTTCTCCATATCTCTCAATCCTTTCTTATTTTTTTTTTGTTTTCTATCCTCTCCCAATCTTTTCAACAGGAATAGTACGAGCTCCTTTATGAAAATCCCTGAAATCTGAGTCCACAGCAATACCATCATTCACTAGTTCAGAAATCCTGTCAGAAATAAGATTAGACCTATTAGGTGAAGCCTGGATGCCTTTTCCTAATCACTGTTTTCCTTTCAAAATGTCTGCCAGCCAGGACCTACTCCATATCTCCTAATCCTTTTGAAGAGAATTGTGTCAGCTACTTTATGAAAATCTTCCCTGAAATCTCAGTCCACAGCATTGCCATCACTGACTAGTTCAGAAATCCTGTCAGAAAAAATATTAGACCTATTCTATGAAGCCAAGTTGCCTTTTCATAATCACAGTTTTCCTTCCCAAATATCTGCCAGCCAGAAACTACTCCATATCTTGCAATACTTTCTTTTTTTTTGTTTTGTTTTTTTTTCTCCCAATCTTTTCCATGAAATAGTATGAGCTACTTTAGGAAAATCTTCCCTGAAATCTGAGTTCACAGCATTGCCATCATTGGCTAGTTCAGAAATCCTCTCAGAAAAATATTAGACCTATTTAATGAAGCCAAGTTGCCTTTTCATAATAACAGTTTTCCTTTCAAAATGTCTGCCGGCCAGGTCCTACTCCATATCTTGGAATCTTTTCTTTTTGTTGTTGTTTTTTTGTTTGTTTGTTTGTTTGTTTGTTTTTTAGTATTTTTTTTCCAATTATTTTCACAGGAAAACTATGAGCTGCTTTATGAAAATCTTCCCTGAAATCTGAGTCCACAGCATTTCCATCATTGAAAAGTTCAGAAATCCTGTCAGAAACAAGATTTGACCTATTCTATGAAACCTGGATGCCTTTTCATAATGACTGTTTTCCTTTCAAAATCTCTGCCCGCCAGGACCTACTCCATATCTCCCAATCTTTTGGACAGGAACAGTGTCTGGTACTTTATGAAAATCTTCCCTGAAATCTCAGTCCACAGCATTGCCATCACTGGCTAGTTCAGAAATCCTGTCAGAAAAATATTAGACCTATTTAATGAAGCCAAGTTGCCTTTTCATAATCACAGTTTTCCTTTCAAAATGTCTGCCGGCCAGAAACGTCTCCATATCTTGGAATCTTTTCTTTTTGTTGTTGTTTGTTTGTTTGTTTGTTTTTTAGTATTTTTTTTCTAATTATTTTCACAGGAAAGCTATGAGCTGCTTTATGAAAATCTTTCCTGAAATCTGAGTCCACAGCATTTCCATCATTCACTAGTTCAGAAATCCTATCAGAAATAAGATTTGACCTATTCTATGAAGCCTGGATGCCTTTTCATAATCACTGTTTTCCTTTCAAAATCTCTGCCAGCCAGGACCTACTCCATATCTCCCAATCTTTTGGACAGGAACAGTGTCTGGTACTTTATGAAAATCCTCCCTGAAATCTCAGTCCACAGCATTGCCATCACGGGCTAGTTCAGAAATCCTGTCAGAAAAATATGAGACCTATTTAATGAAGCCAAGTTGCCTTTTCATAATCACAGTTTTCTTTTCAAAATGTCTGCTGGCCAGAAACGTCTCCATATCTCCCCATCCTTTCTTTTTTTTTGTTTTTTGTTTTTTGTTTTTTGTGTTCTTTCTTCTCCCAATCTTTTCGACAGGAATAGTTTGAGCTGCTTTATGACAATCTTCCCTGAAATCTGAGTGCACAGCATATCCATCATTGACTAGTTCAGAAATCCTGTCAGAAATAACATTAGATCTATTACCTAAAACCAGGATGCCTTTTCATAATCACTGCTCTCCTTTCCAAATGTCTGCCGACCAGCACCTACTCCATGTCTCCCAATCTTTTCTTTTCTTTTTTTTTTAATTTTTGTTTCAGCATTTTTTTCTTCCAATTATTTTGACAGGAATACTATGAGCTGCTTTATGAAAATCTTCCCTGAAATCTGAGTCCACAGCATTTCCATCATTGACTAATTCAGAAATCCTGTCAGAAGAAATATTAGACCTATTCTATGAAGCCAAGTTGCCTTTTCATAATCACAGTTTTCCTTCCCAAATGTCTGCCAGCCAGAAACTACTCCATATCTCCCAATCCTATCTTTTTTTCTTTGTTTTTTTTTCTCCCAATCGTTTCCACAGGAATAGTATGAGCTACTTCAGGAAAATCTTCCCTAAAATCTGAGTCCACAGCATTTGCATCATTGACTAGTTCAGAAATCCTGTCAGAAATAAGATTAGACCTATTCTATGAAGCCAAGTTGCCTTTTCATAATCACAGTTTTCCTTCCCAAAT
>NW_020940534.1:0-2588 GCF_900497805.2 Vombatus ursinus
TCATTAAGGGATGATCCTTTTTATTTTGAGGGAAATTGTTATAATGTTCATTCTCTTTAAAAAAATAAGTAGAAGGTCAGAGTAAACATAAAAGTAATTAACTGCCATGCAAGTATGAATTGCCATGCTTGATTCAGGCATCAGAATTCACAGAAAAAAATATTAACTGTATCATTCTAATCAATTATGATAGTTTTCCTCAAAGGGGATTTAGACTGTTATGTTAAGAAGATCTCAGTACATAATATAAAAATATATTCTAGGAAACTGAAATGACTTTAGGCAATTTGAAGAGATAAAGGTAAAAACAAAACAAAACAAAATAAAAAACAAAACCTGTGACAAAATCATAGGTCACAGAGTCAAAGATATTTAAAAAAATGTTTCATGAATTCTTTGGAGTTAAAATCATTCTTTTGACATCATACAGCTGTGAGACTATAGGGAATTCCAATAATGCTGTGCATATCAATTTCTTCACCTGAAAAATAGGATGTGTGGCTTATTGAAGAATTTTTGAAGTTAAAATCATTCTTTTGACATCATACAGCTGTGGGACTATAGGGAATTCCATTAATGTTGTGCATATCAATTTCTTCACCTGAAAAATAGGATAATAATAATAGGCAAAATGTGAAATATTTTGTGAAATAATATTTAAAATAAATATTTAAGTAATATTTAAAAAATAAAATGATATTAAAAAATGTGAAAAATAAGTGAAATATTAAATAAGTTGCAGAAGTATTACAAACACCATTCAAAAATTATAGCATGTGTAACAGTTACATATTTAAAGCACCTTGTAAACTTGGAAATGCTTTCTCAATGTCCTTGATGCTGACTGTTTTTTCTTGATTTCTCCTAGTCCAAAGTTGTAAGTTATTTGTTTCTTTACTATGTCTTAGTAAGTTATGGATTCATTGGAGTAACTAGTGGTGTGCTGGATAGAGTGGTGGGTCTGAAGTGAGGAAGATTCATCTTCCTCAGTTCACATGTGGCCTCAGATACTAGCTCTATGACCACTGACAAATCCATTTACCCTGTTTGCTTCAGCTTCATCATCCATAAAATGAGTTGGAGAGGGAAATGGCAAATCACTCCAGTATTTTTGTCAAGAACACTCCAAATAGTTTCACGAAGAGTCAGACATGACTGAAAAATGATGAAACTACAAAAAGAACAATGTGGGTATAGGGAAGAGATTGGGAGTTATTTTGCCATTAGACATAGGGACCATAGTTTATGAGTATATTATGGTAATTATAAGCACTAACTTCATGCCAATAAACACAAATACAAAGAAAAACATGTGTTCCTACACACATATAACTATATAAATGCTTAAACATAACTATGAAAATATATATGCATATACAAAGTCAGATAAGTATTTAATCCTTATACTGATGCAAACACATATAGTCATACATATACATAAATGTATACATATAGGTAAGGTATATTTCTAAGCATATTTCTAAGTGACTAGAAAATGATGACACCAAATTATGTTAATGAAAATATGGTGAAATGGCAGAAATACCATATAAAATTATATTATTCAATGTGAAACTCTCACTTTGTTTATGAGGTAAAATCATAAGAATTCAAATAGAATGTTAACAGAAATTTTATATGAATATAAACTGCACGTATTAATAGACTAGCTAAATTAACAGGTCGAAGTAACAATAGTACACAACTTACTCCTTCGCATGTTAATAAATTGTATTAATATTGAGACTTTTTCTATTGTATATTTCTATTTCTATATTCTATATATCATATTCTGAAGAATATAATACATTCTGAACAGGAAGTTTTCAGATTAAGAAATTAAAGCTATCTATAGTCATATATAATGCTTAGATCACTATTAATTAGAGAAATGAAAGTTAAAACAGCTCTGAGGTAACACCTCATACCTATTAGATTGGCTACTACAACAACAAAAAGAAAAATGATATATGTTGTAGAGGACATGGAAAAATGAATTGTTGGTGGAGTTGTTAACTGATCCAATAATTCTGGAGAACAATTTAGAACTATGCCCAAAGGGCTGTAAAACTGTGTATAACCTTTGATTCAACAATACTACTACTAGGTCTGTAACCTAAAGCAATCATAAAAAATGGAAAAGAACCCACATGTACAAAAATCTTTATACCAGCTCTTTTTGTGGTAGCAAAGAATTAGTCATTGAGGGGATGCTCATCAATTGGAGAACGACTGAACAAGTTGTATATGGATGTAATGGAGTACTATTGGTGAGCAGGCAGATTTCAGAAGGAAAAAAAAACTTGAAAAGACTTACACAAACTGCTGATGAGTGAATTGAGCAGAATCTGGAGAACTTTGTACATAGTAACAGCAACATTGTGTGGTGATCAGCTTTGATAGACTTAGCTCTTCTCAGCAATACAATTATCTAAGACATTTCCAAAAGACTCGTGATGGAAAATGCTATGCACATCCAGACAAAGAACTGTGGAGTCTGAATGCAGATCAAAGGATACTATATATATTCTCTCCTTCTCTCTCTCTCTCTCTCTCTCTCTCTCTCTCTCTCTCTCTCTCTCTCTCTC
>NW_020940535.1:0-1424 GCF_900497805.2 Vombatus ursinus
GGGCCGCCTCGGCCTCAGAAGCCTCGTTGGCACAATCCAGATCTGCCCCCGTTCTCCCGGGTTCTCTCTCTCTCTTTCTCTCTCTCTCTCTCTTTCCTTTCTCATGGTTTTTCCCATTTGTTCTGATTCTTCTTTCACAACATGACTAATGTGGAAATACGTTTAATATGATTGTACTCATATAGACCACGTGGAATTGGTTACAAGTAATAAAGTACCGTCGTAATTTGGAAGAGAAATGCATTCTGTCATTGTCAGTCAGAAAATATTTATTGAGTGCCCACTCTGTACTGGCACTGTGTTAAGTGCTGACGAGACCAGAAAGGCAAAGACCTGGCATCTGCCCTCTAGGAGCTTCCAGTCCAAAGGGGGAAACAGCTCAGATAACGGCGAACGGACAAGACGCATACGGGAGAGACGGGGGATGATCTTGAGGGGACAATCGAAAGGAGGCCTGCGAGGCTGGAAGGGGCCGTCATGGGCTCCAGACCCTGTTGTGGAGGGTGGACAGAGGGCCGCCTCGGCCTCAGAAGCCTCGTTGGCACAATCCAGATCTGCCACCGTCTCCCGGGGTCACCTTGGGTGGGTCCCATCCTCCCCAAGCCTCATTTTCCCAGTCTTCCCAATGATGGGGTTGGGCTGGGTGATCTCTTAGGGACTTTTAGCTCTGGATCCAGAGTAATGACAATGGTGGGAAGGGCCTGGCTCTCTCTCTTACAACACACCAGCAATAAAAAATAATAATAACGTTATATAACACTTTAAGGTTTGCAAAGTGCTTTATACATATTATCTCCCTTTTCCCTCACAACAACTCTGGGAAATAGGTACCGTTGTCATTCCCATTTCACAGATAAGGAAACTGAGGCAGAGAGAGGAAGTCAGGCTCACACAGCTTCTGAGTACACACATATATAAAGCATAATTTTGAAGTGATAAAATACAAATATATACAAAGCTCATATTTGTGCATAAAATGTTAATATGTACAAGATAGTTTCAGCGAGACATTCGAGCAGTATTTGAAGCAGTCTTTCTGACTCCCAGGCTGGATCATCTAGCCGCCTCACCTAATGTTTGACAAAGATGAAACTGCCCCCTGCCTGACCCTCAGCTTGCTTCCCTTTGAGTGACACAGTCAGTGTCTAACCCAGGGCTACTGAGTCTTTCTGGGCGTCACGGACCCTGCCTGGTGGAGCTTCTGGTCTGCTTCTCAGAATCACATTTTTAAATGCATAAAACACAATACACAACATTTTGAAGGAAACCAACGGTGAGGCCTAAATACAGATGTAAGGTTTTTTCTCACCCGATTTTGCAGACACCCCGAGTCCTTGTTACTTTTTGACTTTACATCCCTGTCACTACCCACCGCCATCCCTCCTCCAAAAAATCCTCATCACTGCTACTGTCCTCCCCGTCAC
>NW_020940536.1:0-1589 GCF_900497805.2 Vombatus ursinus
TTACTAGCATAAGGTGGGATTCAATCCTAGGTTTTTTTGATGCCATACCGCTCTTTCCCTCCAGACCCTACTACTCCCTTTTCTTTGCTTCTCTAAAAATCTGGTGGAGGGTGGTTGGGATTTTTTTTTTTTGAGGGAGGAGGAGGGCCCATACTTTTGATTTTACAGTGTTAGGGAACTCCCATTACAGAAATACCCTCCTGTTTCATTTTTTAAAAGAAAACTACCAAAGATCAGTAGTCTGGAGGATTTCGGTATACCAGAGGTTTTGGGGAGTGAGCTATCTTTTGATACAGGGCCTGTCCAGTCACCCCTCCAAACTGCCTTTACATAAGACTGGCAGGAAAAAACTGCTGAGAGTTCAAGATACTTACTAGGGAAAATTGCATACTGAAGGATTTGATATTGTTCTGTTTGGCTAATAAAGCCCAAACTACAAAGAAGAGGAAAAACATTTTAAAATCTTATTTTACTGCTTTCTTGTTCTTCCATCACTTTCATCTATGACTAGATCCTTTCTTCCCTCTCTTGCCCAGGGAGCCATCCCTTTTAATGAAGGATAAAAAGAAAAAAAAAGCAGTTCAGCGAAACCAATAGCTAAGCTATCTAATAATTAGAAATATTACTCACCTATAGTCCCCTACCTCTGCAAAGAAGGAAGGATTGTTCATTGAGAAAAGGGTTTTTAAAACCCATTTGCAATTCCATCAAAAACGTCTATTGAGTGCTTGTAGTTTGCAGAGCTCCGTAATAGGCATGGAATGGGTGGGTAGGAGCTGGGATCACAGGATCGTGGCTTTAGAGATGGAAGGGACTTCAAAGGCCATCTGGTCCAATTCCCTCATTTTACAGATCAGGACATTCAATTAGAAAGTGGTTAAGTGACTTGCTCAGGGTCTCAGAGGTCACATAAAAAGTAGGACAATTGTCTTTATTCTCAAAGAACTTAACATTTAGTTGAAGAGTGAGAACATGCAGGAAACAACCGAAGAACACTTTTTTTTTACATGGCAACCTGTCAATAGAGTAAATTAAAATCATGCAAACTAAGTTCCTAAGGGTTTCTGCATAGAGGAACAATCATTTTCTTGGGGATGAAGCGGGGAACTCCCCCTAGGGCTGCAAAGGGAGTGATTATTTTAACTGGGGAGGATAAAGCAGGTTGGAAATGTTTCAATAGAAATCCATTAAGTGAAATAAACAAAAACATTTTCTCTTTCTTTGCCCTTTTTAGGACTGAAATTTCCTCTTTTCTACAGTTTCTTTACCACCCATTCTTAGGGGTTCCCCTCCCAACACAGCCTTTCCCCCATTCTCCTGCTTCTTCTAGCACTACAGCAGGACAGTATGGTTTATACTCACAATCCTTCCCCTTCTTTTTTTGATTTCCCAGGAGTTCAATATTATTGTTGAAATATAGCTCTAGTCATGGTTTGGGGATGAAGGGAGTAGTGGCTGATGGTGTGTGTGTTGGAGTAGGTACCAATTGTTGAGGCCTTAATGCTTAAATTTATTTCCTTCTTTCTTTCCTTCTTTCCTTCTTTCTTTCTTTCTTTCTTTCTTTCTTTCTTTCTTTCTTTCTTTCTTTC
>NW_020940537.1:0-1155 GCF_900497805.2 Vombatus ursinus
ATGTGCTTATTAGATTCCAGGCAGTTTACAGATGTATTTAACTCATGCATTAGTTAAGATTAGTTTTGTTTTTAATTCCCTTTGAGTTGACATGAGAGGTAGCATGACCTCGATCAAGAAGACCCAGGTTCAAATTCTGCCTTGGACACATACTGTATATGTGACTGTGGGCAAGTCATCTATACTTAGTGCTCTAGGCACCTCCTTAAGACTATGTATTGCAAAGAAGGTGCCAACGTGCATTGGAAAAGGACGATTCCTTACCTGGTACTTGTTTCCATCGATGAAATTTCAGGTCCAGTCACTGTCCTTTGAATTGGCACTGCTTTGTGTTTCCCCCTTTCTCCTTAGAAGCACGGTAGTGAAGTAGAGTTGAAAGGTGCCTTAGAGATGAACGAGTAGAACTAGGGCTCCATAAGAGCATCCTGCAATCCCACTGTTTATTCCCCTTCCCCTGACCCCACCTGAAGTCTGAGTCTCCTGTCACTGCTGTCCTCTTCACATGTATGTACTCAGGATTGTTTATGAAGGGCTCCAAAATCATAGTTCATTTCTGGGAAAAAGATCATGATTTTCTTTAGTCCTGGATGTCCCTCATTCCTGGAATTCACTCCCTCTTTGTTGCTATTTTTTGTCTTTCATTTTTGAAGAGTACCAGTGATATAATGGGGTGATGTCTTCACTTGCGCATGAATTGGATTTAAATGAGGCAGAGTCACACAAAGCCATCTGCCTCACTCTGTCTTCCAGCCGTTGAAGTCCAGTGGCAAGACAAAAGTCAAGACGACTGATGATGGTCAGATGGGATGCAGTGGATCACCTTGGTGTCTTCGCTGTCCCTCCTTACCTCCACCTTAGAAGATTCCTCACTTCTTTTAAGATGCGGCTCAAAAATCACCCTTTATATGAAATCTTTTCTGATCCCCACCAGTTAGTGTCCTGTCTCCCTCACAACTTTGGTTTTTAGCTAGTCTATTTATTTGTATTTCTTATCTGTATATATTTTTGTATATAATTATTTATGTATGCATTGTTTTCCCTGATAGAATGAAAGCTCCCTGAGAAAAATATTGTTTTCCTTCCCTCCCACTTTAATTCCCTCCTTTCCTTCCTTCCTTCCTTCCTTCCTTCC
The DNA here is from genome assembly GCF_900497805.2 of Vombatus ursinus. Lineage (NCBI taxonomy): Eukaryota > Metazoa > Chordata > Mammalia > Diprotodontia > Vombatidae > Vombatus > Vombatus ursinus. The sequence continues at coordinate 1,133 of NW_020940537.1, forward strand.
TTCCTTCCTTCCTTCCTTCCTTC
>NW_020940538.1:0-1060 GCF_900497805.2 Vombatus ursinus
GTAAGCAACCATCTCCCTCATCCTGTGTCATAAAATTCTTCCTTATCATATCCCTAATCTTTAACCCCCATAAAAAACCCTAATATTACATCATCATTCGGAACATCTACAGGCTGTATAGCTTTCTATCCATAGAAGCCTAGTTTTCCAAATATCAGTACCTTTTTACTCAGCCCGCTGGCTAAAGTAAAAGGTTCCCACGTGCTTTCACATAACAAAGCCCCCATTGAATACCCAGAATGTCTACGTGAATTCTTTCTTACCTGAACCACTCTCCTGAATCTGACCTCAAAAGGGGCAAAGCCATTCTTTTCCTTTTGGTGCAGATCCCTCTCAAATTGATAGTTATTTTCCCTAGGAGAATTAGTGATGATTGCAGATTTCTGGCAGGCTTCTAAAAAAATGTAGTGAATCATGATGGATTTAACATCATTTTTTAAAGACAAATGAAGCTGATTTGGTCACTCTGAGCCCAGTGTTGGTTGATAATAAAGAATGGCAAAAATATTTATCTAAAAAAATCTAGGTTAATACATTATGTGTTAGTGGTAAATGTTCTGGTGAGGCAGTCTCCATACAGTGCTTTCCAAAAGAATTATTCCTGAGTATCATTAGAGCAGTGCTGCCTGGCAGAAAGAGCTTTGGAGTTGGAGAACCTGGGCCTGAATCATCCTGCTTCTGTTACTTATTAGTCATGTGATCTGGGGCATTTTAATTTTTATTTATTTGGTTGTTTCTGACTGGTGATTTCATCAACATAGGGAGCTCCCAGTGTGGGAAAGCCTTGTGCCAATGCAGGTCAGCACCTTCTCTGCAATTTAGAGTCTTACAGAGTTGCCTGGGGACATTGAGAGGTTAAGTGAATTGCCCTAAGTCACACAGCCAGTGCATTTCTGAGGCAGGATTTGAATTCAGGTCCTGCTGAATCTGAGGAAGGCTCTGTCAACAACATCTCTGTGTGCAAGTATGTGTGTTTCATTGCTAGCTATTTCATTAGTTTATGCAGTTTCTTCCTTCCTTCCTTCCTTCCTTCCTTCCTTCCTTCCTTCCTTCCTTCCTT
>NW_020940539.1:0-2444 GCF_900497805.2 Vombatus ursinus
AAGGGAGGGATGGTGGTGAAGTCTGAAGAGTAAGCAACATAGCTTCAAAGTGCTTTGACTTATGATCAATATCACTGAACATGCTGGAAGGAAGCTTATCTAACATATGTCTTTTCTCTCTAAGGCACATCACAGTCTTTCTATCCTTGGGAACAGCAATATCCTTGGGAGCCATTTTAAACAGTGAAATCACCAACAAAAAACACAAAAATTCAAAAAACATACCACAAAGGGAGGGATGGTGGTGAAGTCTGAAGAGTAAGCAACATAGCTTCAGCTTGAGCCCATACTCAAAATGGAGGCTCCCAAGATGGAAATCACCAGTAGTAAAAGGGGACTGACATGGAGGAGGAATGTTCCAGGATGAGAAGGCCTTAGACTCTGAGGGAAGTTCTAAGGCAAGAAAGCAACTGAGTCATGGTGGTAAAGTACAGAGTGTTGAAAACACTGCAGGGTGGTGAATAGTCCATTAGAACCAAGGAATCAATAAATCACTTATTTATTAAGCATCTACTGCAAGATTTGCACGGGGCTAACTACTAGCGATCAAAGGACAAAAATGAAATGGTTCATTTCTGCCTTTGAGGTGTATATATTTGTAACCTTCATCCTAAACCTGGGATATTTTGCATGCGTCCGCATATGCAAGAGAATATTCTAATTACTGGAATGATGACAGGACACCCAATGCCTGCAGGAGTAGTAGAGTTGATGCAAGATGCTTTGGGGAAGAAATGTATTCTTCCAGAGACACTGATGGATTTAAAAATTCTCTGGGAACCCCTCCAATTTGGAGAGAAAGACTTTGAAAACTGTGCTTGTAGGGGAAGCCAGCTCCTCAACATATCCCCAGTTTTTACCTTGCCTTCAGAGAGAAAATTTCCTTTTAGGTGAGATCAGGATTTCTCTCTCTTGGTTCAAGCTGAAATATTATCTTGCTTCCATCAGAAGAAATCATTCACTCTTGTATATTTTTCTTCTTTCTTCTAATTTGTATAACTGCTGATTTTTAAAAATTTTTAATTTTTTTGCTGTTTTGCTTACTTGATATTCAATATTTATGACAGTCTTTGTGTAACCAGTCTGTGTGTTTGGTGGGAAGGAGCCAAGCTGACAGATGTAAGTTTGGGGATATCTTTTTCCCTTAAGGGCTAGTGACCAGGGGAGTGGTTTTTGTTTCGAAGTTACTGTACCCTGTACAGTAACATTTAGGCAGGCACATAGTTATACAGTCAGTTCTCATTATTTATGGCAGTTATAATCTATAAAGCTACTGTGAACAAAGAATCAGGGAATACTGAACCATTGCTTCTAGAGGCAATATAGGGTTAGGTTCCTGAGAGCTTCTGATCACATCATTTACTTTAGCACATTCCAGAGCTGCCTCACTTACAGGTTAGTGAATTTCCTTTTCCTTTTTCTGGATGTATCTACTGTTGATTCATTAACACTGAACTTATGGTCAATATCACTGAACATGCTGGAAGGAAGCTTATCTAACATATGTCTTTTCTCTGTAAGGCACATCACAGCCTTTCTATCCTTAGGAACAACAGTATCCTTGGGAGCCATTTTAAACAGTGAAATCACCAACAAAAAACACAAAAATTCAAAAACCAAAAAATATGGTTTAACAGACCACAAAAAGGAAAATAGTTTACAGTAGGAAACTGAAACAGGAAGGCAGAGGGTCGCCAGAAGGTTGTTAGACTTCTGCTAGAAACTTGGGTACAGGGCAATTCAAATTTTGGCTTCTATGTTAACTATGTGGAGGAATGATTATAAAAGTGTGAGTATAGATTTTGGGGTTACAAATAAATTTTAGCAAGTAGGTGAAGTTGCAAATATGAAATCTGTAAATTACAAAGATCAGCTGTATTTCTAGTCCAGTACTCCTCTCAGGGACTGGGGAGAAAAGCTTATCCAAATTCATGGCCTTTCTGCTCCTTTCAAGGTAAGCATCACAGTCTCTCTTAGATAGGAGTAGGCAAGATTCCAGAGATAGTACTCGAAGCTTCTGGAGAGAACAGCATTTTGATAATTCATATAGAAACCCATGTCTTAGATGAGCACACACATACTTATACATTCTACTGAGGAAACGTACACATAAAGGTAGAAAGTAAACGAGTTGATTTGTGAAAGGAGATTTGGAGGTGATTAGGAATAGAGGTGGACTTTGAGGACAGAATGTGGGAAGGAATGCATTTCAGGCATGCCAGCCAATGTAAAGGCTCTGAAACAGTGCACGCAATGTCAAAGAAGAGGAGAAGTAAAGTTTCACTGGTACGCAAAACTGTGAAGGGGAGGAATGTGTCATGTGTAAAATGGGGATTATAATAGTGGCACTCAGGTCGCCAGGGTTTTGGGGAGATTCAAACGAAATATTTGTAAAGGACTTTGCAAGCCTTCAAGTGCTATGCAAATGTTGGCTATTATTATTT
>NW_020940540.1:0-1396 GCF_900497805.2 Vombatus ursinus
GGGGGGGGGAGAGATAGAAGAGAAGGCAGACTAAGGGAAGGGGTATTTAGAATGCACGCCATCTTGGGGTGGGGGGAGGGGCGAGATGGGGTGAAAATTTGGAACTCAAAATCTTGTGGAAGTAAATGTTGAAAATAAAAAAATAAATGAATAAAAAATCAAAGTTCCTACATCCAAAGCCTCCAAGAAAAATAGGAATTGGTCCCAGGCCATGGAAGAGCTCAAAAAAGAGTTTAAGAAACAAGTAAGAGAAGTAGAGGAAAAACCGGGAAGAGAAATGAGAGTGATGCAAGAAAATCATGAAAAACAAGTCACCAGCTTGCTAAAGGAGATCCAAAAAAATACTGAAGAAAATAACACCTTAAAAAATAGCCTAAACCATATGGCAAAACAGGTCCAAAAAGCCAATGAGGAGAAGAATACCCTAAAAAGCAAAACTGGCCAAATGGAAAAGGAAGTCCAAAAGCTTCCTGAAGAAAATACTTCCTTAAAAATTGGAATGGAACAATTAGAAGCTAATGACTTTATGAGAAATCAAGACACTGTAAAACAAAGCCAAAAGAAGGAAAAAATAGAAGATAATGTGAAATATCACATTGGAAAAACAACTGACCTGGAAAATAGATCCAGGAGACAGAATTTAAAAATTATTGGACTATCTGAAAGCCATGATGAAAAAAAAAGAGCCTAGACATCATCTTTCAAGAAATTATCTAGGAAAACTATGCTGATATTTTAGAACCAGAGGGCAAAATAGAAATGGAAAGAATCCACCAATTACCTCCTGAAAGAGATCCCCAAAAGAAAACTCCTAGGAATATTATAGCTAAATCCCAGAGTTCCCAGGTCAAGGAGAAAATATTGCAAGCAGCCAGAAAGAAACAATTCAAGTATTGTGGAAACACAGTCAAGATAACACAAGACATAGCGGCTACTACATAAAGGGATCAGAGGGTTGGAATATGATATTCTGGAGGTCAAAGGAGCTAGGATTACAACCAAGAATCACCTACCCAGCAAAACTGAGTACAAAACTAAGGGGGAAAATGGACATTCAGTGAAGCAGGGGACTTTCAAGAATTCTTGATGAAAACACCAAAGCTGAATAGAAAATTTGACTTTCAAATACAAGACTCAAGTGAAACATGAAGAGGTAAACAGGAAAGAGAAATCATAAGAGACTTATTAAGGTTGAACTGTTTACATTCCTGCAGGGAAAGATGATATTTGTAACTCGTGAGACTTTTGTCAGTATTAGGGTAGTTGAAGGGAAAAAATTTTATATATATATATATATATATATATATATGTATGTATATATGTGGATAGATAGATAGATAGATAGATAGATAGATAGATAGATAGATAGATAGATAGATAGATAGATAGATAGATA
>NW_020940541.1:0-1203 GCF_900497805.2 Vombatus ursinus
AGATTGTGAGTTCCTTGAAAGCTGGGACTATTTGGGGTTAGCTGGTTCATTTGTTTCTTTGGGGACTGGCCTTTCTTTGTATGACCAGTGCCTGGAACACAATAAGTAAGCACTTAGTTAATGATTGTTGACTAATTGACCATTTGTACATTTAGAAATGGCAACTTATGACAGTTCAAAGAAACATGCCCAAGAGAAAATAGCCTCTGGAATGATATCCATACCCATTTATACATGTAGAGGACAGCAAACATCATGGAGTCAAGTGTAATTTACATGATTATTAAAATGCATCTTAAATGTTGAAAATATGAATTTCAAAACCTGAGCGTGTGGGCTTTTGTGATGGTGGACAACGATGATGATTTAGAGAAAAGTACCCATATACCTGACTGAGTCATGAGAAAGTGGTATTTCAGAATTGCACATGGCTGTGGACATTGTTCTTTCAGGAGGAGAAAGTCAACGCCTGGGAAAAGACCAGCGTGATGGAGTCTTTGGAGAATGCCAACTCCTGTGTAAGGGAGAGCACCAATCCACAGCAAGAGGAAGGAAGTAAACAGCAGCACCACAAAGAGAAAAGTAAGGTCATAAAGTGCCATAAAGTGCCATCCTCCCCACTCAAGTGTGACTGCCTGAATAGCTCTTGAATTCAGTCCAATTCAATCCAACAAATTTATTGCTTATCTACTGGATGCAAAAAACTTTGCTAGGTGCTATGGAAGATGCAGACAGGAATAATAAATACTTCTTGTTCTCATGATATTTTACAATTGAATGAATGAATATATGAAATCATATTTCTTAAGTGCTTACTATGTACCAAGCACTGAGCTGCGTGCTAGGGATACACATAAAATATCAAAGGCAGACCTTGTCCTCAAGAAACTTACATATTATTAGACCAAGACAATGCATAATGAAGAGGACTAGTCAGAAAGGTATTTTGGTTTGGAAATGATCATCACAATAGCTAGTATTTATATAATACTATAAGTGTTATCTCATTTAATCCTCACAGTCTTGCAAGTTTATTATCCCCATCTTGGAGATGAAGGGCTGAAGGGGTTAAGTGACTTGCCCAGGGGTCACATATTTATCTGAGGCAAAATTAGGACTCAGGTCTTCCGAGGCCAGCATTCTATCCACTATGCCCCCTAACTGTCAAATTTAAAGGGGGTAGTTAAATACATTCATGAATGT
>NW_020940542.1:0-1556 GCF_900497805.2 Vombatus ursinus
GGCCAGTGTTACTGGATCACAGAGCAAAGGGAGGGAGTGTAGGAAGACTGTAAAGGTAGGAGAGGCCCAGGTTGTGAAGGCCTTTAAAAGCCAAACAAAGGATCTGTATATTCGATTCGAAAGATAGGAAGGAGTCACTGGAGTCTATTGAATAGGGAGGAGACATGATCAGATGTGTGCTTTAAGAAGATCATTTTGGAGGCAGCTAGGTGGCACAGTGGATAGAGCACTGGCCCTGGAGTCAGGAGGAGCTGAGTTCAAATCTGGCCTCAGGCCCTTGGCATTTATTAGCTGTGTGATCTTGGGCAAGTCACTTAACCCCATTACCTAGCCAAAAAAAATTAAAAAAAGATCATTTTGACAATTGAGAAGAGAACAAACTGGAATGGGGAGAGACTTTAGACAGAGAGACCAACCAGCAGGTTTCACAGAAGTCCAGGCGTGACATGATCAGGGCCTGTACCACGGTGGTGGCTGTGATAGAGGAGAGAAGGGGTGTATACAAAAGATGTTGTAAAACTGAGAGGTCAAAGACACCAACCAAGATTAAAATGGGAAGGAGAAATATTTCACAAAATCAATATACAATAAAACATAGAGAACACTCCCAAGTTCCAAGTTTAAAATGTAAATGAGAAATATTTAACAAAATAAGTATATATTTAAATACTATATTATAATATAATACAATATAAATATTTAACAAAATAAAACAGAAAACACTTTGAAACGAAGTCAATATGCAGCCTCCAGGGATGTTTATGTACAACTTAGTGGCTCCCTGTTTCTATTTGGAGTTTGACATCACTGCTTAAGGCCTCTAGCCCCACACTGTGTTCCTGTAGAGAGATGACACTTCTAGCTGCTAGAGTAGAAAAATTCCTCGGCAAACTCCATGTGTTGCGCCTGGGTGATGGAGTTCATGGATGCTTGGTGTTCAAAGCCTTTCGTAACCTATCCCCCTCCTACCTGTCTAGTCCTCTTACACTTTATTCCACAATGAGTACTCTTTCATTCATTGACATGGCCTTCTGGCTGTTCCACGAACAAAATACTCCATCTCTTGGCTCTAGGCATTTTTTCTGGCTGTCCCCCATCCTCCTCTGCTCTGACTGCTGACCTCCCTGGCTTTCTTATATCCCAACTAAAATCCCATCTTCTATAGGGAGTTTTCCCTAACCCCTCTTAATTCTAGTGCTTTTTCTCTCTCTCTTAATTATGTCCTGTTTATCGTGTACATAGCTTGCTTTGTTTATATTTATTTGCAAGTTGTCTCTCCTGTTAAATTTTAAACTCCTTGAGTTGAAAAAGCAAGGACTTTTTCCTGTTTTTGTATTCCCAGTGCTTAGTATAGTGTCTGGCACATAGTAGGCACTTGATCAATGTTTATTGCTTGATTAGAGCAATAATAATTAGAGCAATAGAGGGAGAGAGTGAAAAAAGAGGGAGATTTACAACACAGGCATGAGGTTTGTCCCTAGAAGAACCAGAGAAAGCTCAAGAGTTGCCGTGGCAGCTTTCCCTGGTTCTTCTAGGGGCAAACCTCATGCCTGTGT
>NW_020940543.1:0-2601 GCF_900497805.2 Vombatus ursinus
TTTTTACCTTTCTGCATTGGATTGTGAGGTTATAGGCACAAAGCCCTAGTACATGGTCAATTTTTGTGTAGGTGCCATGTACCACTGAGAAAAAGGTATGTTCCTTTCTATCTCCATTCAATTTTCTCAAGAGGTCTATCATACATATCTAATTTTTCTAAAATTCTATTCACCTTCTTAACTTCTTTCTTGTTTACTTTGTGGTTAGATTTCTCTAGTTCTGAGAAGGGGAGGTTGAGGTCCCCCACTAATATAGTTTTGTTCTCTATTTCTTCCTGTAACTCATTTTACTTTTCCTTTTAGAATCTGGATGCTATACCACTTGGTGCATATGTTTAGTGGTGATATTACTTCATTGTGTATGGTGCCTTTTAGAAGGATGTAGTTTCCTTCCTTATCTCTTTTGATAAGATCTATTTTTGCTTTTGCTTTGTCTGAGATCAGGATTGCTACCCCTGCTTTTTTTTACTTCAGCTGAAGCATAATATATTTTGCTCCAGCCTTTTATCTTTACCCTGTATGTGTCACTCTTTTTTAAATGTGTGTCCTGTAAACAACATATTGTAGGATTATGGTTTTTAATCCACTCTGCTATACACTTCCATTTTATGGGAGAGTTCATCCCATTCACATTCACAGTTATGATCACTATCTGTGTCTTTTTCTCCATCCCTCCCCCATTTGTGCTTTTCTTTCCCCTTTCTCCTTCCCCCCCACTAGTGTTTTGTTTTTGACCACCACCTCCTTCAGTCCCACCTCCCTTCTATCATCCCTTTTCCTTTTCTTCCCCTTTACCCTTACTGCTTCTTCCCTCCCTTCTATCCCCCCTCCCTTTTCTTTCCCCTTTCCCCTCTTCCTGCCTATAGTGTAAGTTAGATTTCTATACCTGATTATGTTATTCCCTTCTTGAGCCAAATCTGATGAGAGTAACGTTCAAACAATGCTCATCCCCCTCCCTTCTTTGCCTTTGCTCTACTAGGTTTTTGTGCCTTTTCCTGTAATGTAATTTACCCTTCTCTGCCTCCTCCTTTCTCAGTACATTTTCTTAACTCAGACTAATCCACTTACTTGGATCCATTTAACCCACTTGATTAAATTTTTTTTTTATCATTACATCAAAGTCAACTTATATCCACATCCTTTATGTATACTCCTTTAACATGGTATAATAACAATACAGTTCTTAAGTGTCATCTTCCCTTGTAGGGATATATAAACATTTTGCCCTTATGAACAATATATCATTCTGTCCTTTTTATGTCTCCTTGAATCTTGTACTTGAAGATCAAATATTTTGTTGAGCTCTGGTCTTTTTATCATGAAGGTTTGGAAATCCCCTATTTTGTTGAATATCCATCTCCTTCCCTGAAAAATCACGCTCATTTTCGCTGGGTAGTTAATCCTTTGCTGCATTCTAAGCTCTATGCCCTATGGCCTTTTCATGTAGAGGCTGCAAGGTCCAGTGTAATCCTCACTGTGGTTCCATGATATTTAAATTGTTTCTTTCTGGCTGCTTGCAGTAATTTCTCTTTAATATGGTAATTTTGGAATTCAGCTATTATATTGCTTGGCGTTTTTAATTTGGGATCTCTTTCAGGTGGGGAGCAGTGGATTCTTTCTATAGTTATTTTGCCTTCTGGTTCTAGGACTTCAGGGCAGTTTTCCTTTATGATTTCCTGAAGAATATTGTCCAGGCTCTTTTTTTCATCATGATTTTCAGGTAGGCCTATAATTTTTAAATTGTTTCTCCTGGATTGATTTTCCAGGTTGGTTGTTTTACCCATGAGGTATTTTACGTTTTCATCTGTTTTTTCATTTTTTTGTTTCTGTTTGACTGATTCTTGCTCTCTCACAGAGTCATTAGTTTCCATTTGTTCAATTCTAATTTTTAACATATTATTTTCTTCTGTTAGATTTTGTACTTTCTTCTCCAATTGGTCAATTGTATTTTTAAGGGATTTGTTTTCTTCAGTGTACTTTTTTTTTCCAGTTGGCCAATTGTGTTTTTTAGGGACTTGTTTTCTTCAGTGTACTTTTTTTCCAATTGGCCAATTGTATTTTTGAAGGACTCCTCTATCTCTCTCATTTGACTTTTAAAATCCTTCTTGAGTTCTTCTAAGAAGGCTTTTTGGGCTTCGGACCAGTTCATATTCCCTTCTGATGTTGCAGATGTGGGTTTGATACCACTGTTGTCCTCTTCAGAATTTCTGTCTTGATCTTCACTCCTCTCATAATATGAATCTATCATATGTTTCTTTTTACTCATGGTGTTTCTTTGTTCCCTGGCCTTTAAAGAGATTAAGCTCTCCTGCTGGGGAGTAGAGGGCACTGACCCAAGCTTCTTGTGTTGGGAGCCTAGGTCTTGGTCACTGGCTTTGTGTGCTGGGGCCACTTATGTTGGCAGTTGGAGGCTGTAGGGTTCTGACAGTTTAACTGGTGTTGGGCTGAAATCAACAAGGCTGGAACTTTCCAGCAACTCTAGGTTGCTTTCTTCAGCTCCTTCAGCTGAAGAAGGTAATGGCAAACTCCTTCAGTATCTTTGCCAAGAAAACAACAGAGTCACATCTCTCTGATTATTGGTTGACCTAATACAGTGCTTAT
>NW_020940544.1:0-1492 GCF_900497805.2 Vombatus ursinus
GCTCATGTCATTGTGAAAGGCAGTTTGGGTGAAGAGCATTTCTCCCCCTTCCAGGAAGAGCGTGGGATTGATCCTTCCTCACCATCCTTAATTCTACTCCCTGGCTGCCAGCTCAGTCCTCTAGTCTACTTGCCCTCTTTCCTGATGGGGGATGGAGAAAACTCCTTACCTGTTTGTGCCGGTCCAAACCGTGCACTCTCTTTCAGCCAAATCAGCCAATCAGGGTCATACTCGCCAATCATCGGAGGCCACCCGGGTTTACCAGAGACGAGCCGACCAGGGGGTGCAAAAACCTGAACTTTATTCAATAGTCATCACAGCAAGGCCAGGCAGGAAGGCACACGCGCGGGCAGGAACAAAAGTCAACTCCGCCCCCCCTCCCTGCAGCTCTTTTTAGTACCTTCTTCGCCCCTCCTCCTCAGCCCGCCCATAGTGACTCGTTGAGGATCAAATATCAAAAAGGGATGTCCAGCGCTAGTGTCCAGACAAAGGGAGCATACGTGGCACAGGAAGTGGGACCCAGATATTTGGAAGGAGGTGTGAGGGATCAGTGCATAGACAAAGGAGAATGTACGTGATGCAGGAAGTGGGGTCCAGATACCGGGGGGAGGTGTCTGGGGTCAGTGCTACACCTAGGGAGCATACGTGACTCAGGAAGTCAGGTTTGGTCACAGGAAGGAGGCGTCTGGGGTCAGCGTAGTACCTAAAGAAGGAGGCTAGACAGAGAGAGCTCGTTCTCTGCCGTCCCCCTCCCAAGCGGCACAGTCCTTGCCTCAGGAGCACACGCTCCGGCCACTTCCCTGTACCCCGCTTCCTCCCCAGCCTGTCGCAGCTCCACCCAGCACCACTCCAGTCTCGGGAGTGAGAGCTCCGGTTACCTCTCCGAACCCAGATCCCATCCCAGTACGCCACAACTCCGTCCAGCACCGCCTCTGCCTCGGGAGCAAGAGCTCCGGTTCTTCCTAGTACCCAGTACCCGTCCCATGTTGGCACAATCGGCACTTGGCAGCAGCTAGCATCAGACAGTCCCTCACACCTGTTGGCTGGGAGAAAAAAAAAGATTTCCTATGCCCAAGGAGAGTGTTCTAGTTCCATGTAGCTTCTTTTCTCTTACACAAAATTAACAAAATTCACAAATTTCTGAACTCCCAGGTGGTTATTTTGTTCACTAGGCAAAAAATGAGATTTCTCAGTAAGTCAAATTTGGGATAATCCATTATCCAAATGTTCCTTCATATCCTTATCACACTCTATATAGCAAAACATTGTCAGGACAGAATTAAAATTATCTCATTTTTATCAAGAAAAACATTAGGAACAATGTGAATAATTTATAAGAAAAGTTTATTTATAAGAGAAACACTTAGTAATGAACCATAATGCCCAGTGCAGGAGGCAATAAAACAGAAGGGAGAAAGTGAGAATGGAGTACATTCACCATTCATCTACCAGACATCATTCATTCACTCCCTCCTGGATTCTCTCCACAAGC
>NW_020940545.1:0-1895 GCF_900497805.2 Vombatus ursinus
AAGGTCCTTTTGAGACTTTCCTTGGAAACTTTTATGTTGTCATTTTAATATATTTAAGTCATTACATGCTCAAGTTTACTTATTCCTCCTTCTCCACTACTATCTCTATCTTGCTTAGTTAAATGGTATGTAATTGTGAATTTTCCTTAGAGACAGGCATAGAGATAGTGATAAGGATAGAGACTGTAGCCCAGTGATAGAGCTGGGAGGAACTGAATGATTGAGAAGCACCAGTTCCTGAGAGCTTCTTGATCCTGCCTAACCACAGGAGGAGCTGGTGCCTCTGGATTCCCGTCCCTCATGCAGCCACGCAGGGAAGTGCCTTGGGCCTGTGGTCGGTCACATGGAGTTCTGGAACAGGTCCAGACTGAGACCCCTCCTCATTTCCTTAACCAACTGCTGCTTGGACTGTATTTTTTTAAGGACAACTTGAGCCTGTCCTGAGAGCACGGGGCATAGTTGTCTCAAGGGATTCTCAGTTGACTTAAGACACTAAATGGAATTTTCACCCATCTATTTATCTATCTATCTGTTTATCTATCTATCAGAATGTGAGGGTCAAGTGCATTATTCACCAATGTAGTTCTTAGGGAAAAATCAGAGAAAATATAAGAGAAGGTAGTTTTTGTTCCTCCTTTTAAGATCAATTTTCATTTGTATTGTGACAGGAAAACTTCATGAAGAAATTGATTGTGTGATTGGCCGAGATAGAAGTCCCTGCACGGAGGACAGAAACAAGATGCCTTACACCAATGCTGTGGTACACGAGATACAGTGGTACATTGACCTTGTTCCAACCAACCTGCCCCATGCAGTGTCAGAAGATGTTCAATTTAGACAATATCTTATCCCCAAGGTCAAAAGTGTTTCTCACTATAACATGAGATTTTATTCTCTCTCCCATTGAAATATAAAATCTTAGAGTTAGAAGGAACCTCAGGCCAACCCACATCCCTGAGAAGTGGTCACAGAATTTCCAAATTTGAAGGGATTTCAGTGGTCATATTTCCATCCCCAATCTGAAAAAGAATTCCATCTACAGTATGCTCACATTGTGGTTATCCAATCTTTGCTTATAAATTCTTTCAATGAGGTGGAACCACTTTTTGTTGTGGCATTCCATTCTAATCTTGGACAGCCCTAATTTGAGGGAATTTTTTTTCTTGCATGAAGCCTAAATTTGCAATTTTATAACTTTAATCTATTGCTCTTGGTTTTGTCCTCTGGAACAAAACAGAACAAAATTACTCTCTCTTTCTAGTAAAAGTCCATAAAAACACTTGAAATCAGCTATTATGTCTCCTGTTCTATTATGTCCTCTGTTCTCTTGTCTAAATATCCCCATTTCCTTCAACCCATCCTCGCATGGCATGGACTTGTTATTCTTACCATCCTGCTTGCTGTCCCTGGTTGCCTCCAGCTCTTCAATGTCCTCCTAAAATATGACTCCTAGAAGGAATACAATCCTCATTTGTGAACGAGGTGATGAGAGTACAGCAGTGTCTACTTCTAAGCTGCCTCTGAACCTTCAGTAATTACCCTTTGTATGTGGTCAGTCAATCCATTTTAAATCCATTAAATGTGTAATAGTCTAACCTGTATATTTCTATCATTTTCAGTGGAAGAACATGAAAATCTTTATCAAATGCTTTGCTAAAATCTACGGAAACCCTATCTACAACATTCTCCTGATCTACCAGTTTATTAACATCCTCAAAAATAAAAAAGAAATAATGATGATTCCACTCCAGATCTTTGTGACCACTATCTCCACATCTAGAGTCATTTCCCTATTCCTTCCTTATCTAGATAAATGATTCTTTAGAAATGTATTCTAGAAATGTATTCTAAAATGACAACATAAAAGTTTCCAAGGAAAGTCTCAAAAGGACCTT
>NW_020940546.1:0-1431 GCF_900497805.2 Vombatus ursinus
GTTAGAGGGCATGATCTGGATGAGGATCCAGGAAAGGAGATTAAGAAGGAGTGGTTAGATAGGTAGGAGGAGAATCAGGAGAGAGTAGTATCTTGAGAGTAGTAAGGAAGAGAGAATGATCAACAGTGTCAGAGGCTGCAGAGAGGTCAGCAATAAGTGTAAATCCTGTCCCAAAACTCTTTGGCATGAGACTTTCTCCTCACTGGTGGGAGATGAATGTCCTACCCTGCAAGAGAGGTGATGCAGAGTTGGCAAGAGTGGGAGAACTCCAGACTTCTCTTGTTCTTCAGGACTTTTCAATCTTCAAGTCACTTTGGGCATTTCTGGCTTCCAGTTTTGAGAAGGAAGATGGGAGAAGCCAACCCTACTTCAGGTTGCTGAGTGAAAAGACTCTGGGAAGACATGGGAGGAGTTGGCAGTCTCCATCACGTCCCTATCATTAGCTCACTACACTAGAGACTTTGGGGAGTTTCCCCTTGAATGAGGTATGGGACTTTCTCTCTTATTTGAACTGAGTTACTTCACTCCCAATGTTAGAACTCTTAACTCTGCGTTGTCTAGTATATTTTTCCTACGTACATTTTTTTTCTGATTTCTGTTTTGCCATCAGTTTGGATAAACAGGGTTTCTTTGCTATCTGCTATGTGTATCTTCATTATAGAACTTGTATGTAGTCAAACCCTGGATATAAAGCTTGGGGTCCTCCTTTCCCTATTAGGGGAGAGAAATTAGAAGTTTAGCTTAAACTTGAAAACTACATCCCCTAAACTAAAAATTTTTAAAGATGCAGATAGATATAATGCTAGCCAGTACCCACTCTGAGGAGAGTAGAGTGGCCAAGCTCCTGTCCCCAAACGCCTGCGTACCTTCTCGGCAGGAATTGAAGTCTCCTTTGGAGAGGGATTGGGGAAGTACAGGCTAAAGATGGCTATTCCACCTCCTTTTAAGCCACACAGTGACACCCCCAGGCTGCGTATAGGGGAGAACCCCTCACTGCATATAGATATTTATCTGAATCTGCAGTAAGGTTCTCTGTAAAGAATTATGTGACGCCAAATTCCAATTCAAAGGTCAAACTATCATAATTTTTAATATCATAAAAATTATGGTGACCTTAATCAGTGATCACCTTCAGTATAGTCTTACTAGTCACTTCCATTTGAATAAGATGGTTAAAATGGGTGTAAAATACATTTGCAAATACATAGGAATTCTTGGCTTTATAACTTATGGAGTAAACTAGCAAGCCATAAACTTAAATTAGGAGGTTCATCAAGCTATTACAAGTACTCAAGGAAATTGATTCTACCCTAAAACGAAGACAAAGAACACATATTTTTCTCCCCTCTGTAGGAGATCATTATATCCTCCGTGACTAGAACAAGAGAACTGAGCTAAATATGTGACACATAAAAATAGAAATGAATACAG
>NW_020940547.1:0-5005 GCF_900497805.2 Vombatus ursinus
TTCCCATCACCCTCTTGCTGTGACCTACCCACCAGGCACTCATGGTTATAACCTTCTATGACCTTTCCCTTCCATGACCAGCCTCTTCCTCTGACCTTCCCCCACACCTCACATTACCCTTCACCAGGCGCTGCCTCTCACCCAGATCTCCTTTCCACTAGTTATAGCTTCCTCCCTTTCAAGGCTGTGTCACCTTAGACAACCTGCTTTCCTTGTCTGGGCCAGTAAAATGAGACTTTTTTTTTAGGCATTTGGCACCCAGATCTAGGTTCAAATCCTGCCTTTTACAGCTAGTGTTCTCATGAAAGGCTCCCTCCACAAGAACCTGGACAGGAACAAAACCATTGGACCCCCTTGATTCAATCATTGGGTGAAGAAGCACATATTGAGTCACTCCCTCATGAAGGACCCTGAGCTCATATAGAGACCCCCACAACTGACCCAAACTCTCTACTTTTAAGTACTCAAGGTGTCTATCAATCTATAATCATTTTTCTTTTTTTCTCAGTTCCAGGTCCATCCACAAGAGTAGCACCTAAGCCTACCCTGGAACCCACAGGGCCTGGAGGACGCTCCAAAGGTAGGGAAGAGGATGATTCTGTGTCATGGCAGTGGTGTCAGACTCATATAGAAATGGATCCCTGTGGGCTGCCTATTGACTTAGAAAACCCCAAATTGACATTATCCACGTTGTGCTGTATTTTTATTTATTTTGTTAAATGTTTCCCAATTACATTTTAATCTTGTTCTGCCACACTCAGGAGTTTTGGGGTCTCAGTGTAGGCTATGCAACCGATACCTCTGTGACCTGGAGAATTCACCCTGAGTCCCACATGGAAGGTGGAAATAGAATATGCTATTCAAAAGAGGAAACAGCCCCAGGCCTTTCAAAATCCCCATTATTCTAAGAAATAGGCACCTTCTAAACAGGGAAAGAGAGGGAGAGCTGAGATGTTATAGCAACTGGAAGTCTTGGGTCACAAAGACCAGAGATTTAAATTTTGAGAAATCAGATATACAATTAAGCAGAACATTCTATGGGAAGTTGGAACAGATTTCTGCATTCCTGTTGAGGAGTAAGGAAAGTACAGGCTGCCTAAGGAGGAAGCCCCTGGTCTAATAGACTTTTGCAATGAGGACCCTTCACCCAGGTCCCTGTAACATCCTGGGGGTAGGAGACAGATCCTCAAGCCTCGCAGCTCAGGATTTCAACTTCACTAGTAACTTCACCATCATGATGAAAGGGACCTTTACCATTATGGCGCAGAACCAGCAGCAGGGTGAAGCTTCTCGAGGTCATGCCATATGAAGGAGCTGGTGTTGCCTAGTTTGAGCAGAATCAAGGAAGATGTGATAAATGTCCTCCAGTATTTAAAGGGCTCTCACATGGAAGAGGGGATAGGTTTGGTATGTTTGGCCCCAGAACAATGGGTAGAAGTCACAAAGAAGCAATTTGAGGCTTGATGTCAGGAAAACCTTCCTAGCAGTGAGAGCTGTCCCAAAGTGGAATGTGCTGCCTTGAGAAGTGGTGGGTTGTCCTCCCCTGGAGGCCATAAAGCATTGGCTGAACAACCATTTCTTCAGTACATTGTAGAGGGTTTTTGTTGTTTTTGTTTAGGCAGAGAACAGGCAAGATGGCCTCTGACATTCCTTCCAGCTCCAAGAATGGCTAAGGCAATAGAGACCTTGCACTCCATATCTCATAGCCAGTTCCTCAACTTATAACATTCATATGGCTGTGTTATTGATCATCCTTCTTCACAATGATTTTTCCAACAGCTTCTTTGCCGACCACATCTCCGCCAGCCACATCCCCAGGTCCATCAATTTTCTCAAGCACCACAGGTACAAAGATATTGGATATCTGGCTCATGTCCTAGAAATTGTGCCATGCTTTTCTGTAGGATTAGAGGACAAGAGACACAGAGCAAGGGGAAAATTGGAAAACTGGAAAGGGTACCATCAGTGGGTCCAGGATGTTAAGAGTCATGGATGAAGAAAAGGTATAAAGGACAGGAAAGTAGGAGGGTTGGGTTCTTAATGTGTTAGTGAGAATTCAAATTCAATAAAAATTAGAAAGGTCCGTCACATCTAAAAACATAAGATATTTAACAACTAAAAGGTCAAATATGGATAAAGAGTTACAAAATAAATTGCCTGACCAGAGGATGATGGGGACATGACCAGAAAGATTTCACATTGGAAGACGATGAGGGTTTTAGCAGATTGAAATCTCAACTTGATCTAATAGGGTGATGGAACAGTCCAGTTAGTCCCCATGAAGAGAAATCTAGTCCTTGGAAAGAGGAAGATGATAGTTCCACTGTCCTCTGGCCTGATCAGCCCCCATTTACAATATTATGTTGTGTTGTGATGACATGTTTGAAGAAAAAATATATACAGAAAGAAAATGGCCATCATGGGAACATGAAACTATGCTATAAAAGGATTGTTTGAAAGACCTAGGTGTGTTTAATCTACATAAGAGAGGTTTAATGATGGTCTCCAAATGTTTAAAGACCTCTAATGGGGCAAAAGATATAAAATCCTTCTACTTGGCCTCTGAGAGGGGAATTACAAGCAATGTGTGAAAGGTACTAGGGAATGTATTTCAGTTCACGTTAAGGGAGAATGTTATGCTAATTACGGCCATCCAAAAGCAGAATACACTGCCTCAGGACGCAGAGGCTGTGCCCTCACTGAAAGACCTGATGCAAATCTTCAGTGGCATTTTGCTGGGAACGTTATTGGAAAAGTTCTTCCATAGGAAGCTTGGCCTAATTTGAATGAACAAGCCTTTTGCATGCTTCCTATTGTGCACAAGATTCTGTCCTGCTCTTCGAGATGAGTGGGATAGTCAGTAGGTGGCCTTGCCTTGTGCTCTGTTTCTGCAGGCCAGGACACAGCCAAAATGAACTGAATCAGGGCTCTCCTTGCTCCATCTAAATCCCCACAGCTGCAAGTGCCCTTATTATCTCTAACTTCATGGTAGAACTTTATGGCAGAGAGGAAGGGAGTGCCCACAAGAATGCTACTCTCCTCCCAGAAGGTTGTCAATAGAACTCAAACTGAGTCCTCACTCCAGCTCTGGTTCTTATCCTAGTGTCCCTGAAATTTCCTTTTCCTTCTTTTCTGATCTCCTTGCCTTCATCATGTGTTCTTTGAGTTTACAGGTTATAACGAATACCACAATGCCAATGTTCCTTCCACTTTCGTCAACTCTGGGGTCTTTAGAAAGGAATTCTCGGGGCGGGGCCAAGAGTGAAAGCAGTGCATTGCTTGAGCTCTCCCCCAAACCCTTCCAAATACCTGTAAAAAAATGGCTCAAAAAAAATTCTACAGCAGCAGAACCCACAAAAGGCCAGAGTGAAACACATTTCCAGCCCAAGTCAACCTGGGTGGTTGATTGGAAAGGTATATCGTGCTGAGCAGGGAGAGGAGTGCAGTTTAGTGTGGGCAAGCAGTGTGGAACAGGCCTCAGAGGACTGAATCGCGGGCAGCCATGGCGGTTTCCAGACTTCTCAAACCACGAACACCAAAGACAACTTGGAAGGTCAGTGAGAAAAGTCTGTTTCTGTGGTGAGAGAAGAAGCTAGGTCTCAGCCCCAAGTCCAGAGCGTGTGGGCGGCGCAGTGGCTGACTCCTGAGCTTCTGGCCCACATACTGAGGGGGAATCGAGTGGCTCATCAGAGATGGATTGCAGGGATCTCTTTGCCAGTGATGAGGCAGGAATCTCTTGCTTTGCCCGTGCTTGGATCTGAGTCACAGTTCTGAGAGGCGGTCCTGGGTGAGGAGGAGCCCTGGCCTGGTGGAGCTTGTTGTGGTGGTGGAGAGGAAACACCTCACTCCTTATACCACCTTGGGAGAACTGAAAATTTACAGGTCCCTAGAAGTAGCTCTGAAAATAGGTGTACAAATCCCCGAAGCTTGGGACAGTACATTCACCACATTGGAAGCAGACTATTACCTTAACAAAGAGTTTAAAACTCAAGTAATTGGCTGGGATCATGAGTAAGCAGCGCAAAAAAGAGTCAGACTATATTGTCTTACTTTGGTGACAAAGAAGATCAAAACATACAACCAGAAGAAGACAAAGTCAAAGGTCCTACACCCAAAGCCTCCAAGAAAAATATGAATCAGTCCCAGGTTATGGAAGAGCTCAAAAAGGATTTTGAGAAGCAAGTAAGAGAAGTAGAGGAAAAACTGGGAAGAGAAATGAGAGTGATGCAAGAAAATCATGAAAAACAAGTCAACAGCTTGCTAAAGGAGACCCCAGAAAATAACACCTTAAAAAATAGCGTAATCCAAATGGCAGAAGTGGTCCAAAAAGCCAATGAGGAAAAGAATGCCCTTAAAAGCAAAATTGGTCAAATGGAAAAGGAAGTCCAAAAGCTTACTGAAGAAAATACTTCCTTAAAAATTAGAATAGAGCAATTGGAAACTAGTGACTTTATGAGAAATCAAGACACTGTAAAACAAATCCAAAAGAATGAAAAATGAGAAAACAATGTGAAATATCTCATTGGAAAAACAACTGACGTGGAAAATAGATCCAGGAGAGAGAATTTAAAAATTATTGGACTATCTGAAAACCATGATCAAAAAAAGAGCCTAGACATCATCTTTCAAGAAATGATCAAGGAAAACTGCCCTGATATTTTAGAACCAGAGGGCAAAGTAGAAATTGATAGAATCCATCGATCTCCTCCTTAAAGAGATTCCTCAAAGGAAAATTGGGAATATTGTAGCCAAATTCCAGGGTTCCCAGGTCAAGGAGAAAATATTACAAGCAGCCAGAAAGAAACAATTTAAGTACTGTGGAAACACAATCAGGATAACACAATGTTGAAGGTGGAAGATCAGGGTGAGAGGCAGCACCTGGTGAAGGGTAATGTGAGGTGTGGGGGAAGGTCAGAGGAAGAAGCTGGTCATGGAAGGGAAAGGTCATAGAAGGTTACAACCATGAGTGCCTGGTGGGTAGGTCACAGCAAGAGGGTGATGGGAA
>NW_020940548.1:0-1556 GCF_900497805.2 Vombatus ursinus
TGACCTAGATATAAAGACAGATTTTACAAAAGAAAATTAGAAGAACATAGAACATTATTTATCATACTTATGGACATGTGAACACTTTATGAATAAAAAAGAGAGAGCAAAGTGACGTGTAAAATGGATAATCTCAAGTACATTAAATCAAAAAGTTTTTTTGTACAAATAAAACAAATGGAACCAAAATCAGAAGGAAAGCAGTAAATTGGGGAAAAGAATTTGTATAGTTTTTCAGATAAAGGTCTCAAGAACTTTGTCAAATGTATAAGAATACGAGTCATTCCCAAACTGATAAATGCCCAAAGGATGTGAACAGACAATTTTCCAATGAAGAAATCAAAACAATTTGTAGTCATATCAAAAAAAATGCTAATGTTATTGATTAAAGAAATGCAAATTAAAACAACCTTGAGATACCATTTTGCACCTACCAGATTGGCTAAAATGATAGAAGGGAAAAGTGACAAATGTTGGAGGGTATATTGAAAAAATGGGACACTAATTCAACGTTGGTGGAATTGTGAACTGATTCAACCATTGTGTAGAGCATTTTGGAATTATGCCCAAAGATTTATTAAACTACCTATACCCTTTGACCCAGTAATAACACGACTTGGTCTATTTCCAAAAATAATCAGGGGTAAAGGAAAAGAACCTACATATTCTATAATGTTTATAGCAGCTCTGTTCATGGTGGCAAAGAACTGGAAATAGCATGGATGTTCATTAATTGGAGAATGGCTGAAGCAATTGTAGTACATGATTTTCTTATATTTTTTTTGATGAGGCAATTGGGGTTAAGTGACTTGCCCGGCATCACACAGCTAGTGAGTGGTACATAATTTTGATGAAATACTATTGCACTATAAAAATGATGCACTCAATGATTTTAGGAAAAAAATGTGGGAAAGGATTCTGGGAAGATGGCAGAGTAGGTCAGAAAATTCTAAGCTCTCAAGATTTTCCTTCACAAAAGAGATGAAATAGCACCTCAGGATGAATATTGAGCAGTAAAAATAAAAGAGTAGGGGCAGAAGAGGAGTTTTCCTGAGACAACCCAGGAAGATCTGAAGAAAAGTCCTAGGACTAGGTTTGGTCCTTGTGAAGAGCAAACACCTCCAGGCCAGGTCCTAGGTCCCCTTAAACAATGAGGGGCAAGGCCTGGGGCTAGCTAGGTTGGGAGGCTGCCTTGGCCCCAGGCCAGGAACTTTGATTCCATGGATAGTGAGGGGTGTTGGGCATCTAAGCTGGAAAACATCTAGGGAAGCTCTGTTGACAAGGAATAACAGTCCTAGCTGGTATGTAGAGATATAGCCCAATGTGAGAAGGAACCAGTACCTACCCGGTGATTGCAGAAGCAGTAGATGGGGACACCACTGGCTATGGGCACTTACAGGAGGCTGGAGGTCTTGGTTCTGGTTCCAAGCTAGAAGAGAGAACTGAAAGAGGATCTCAGGCCAGAGGCACCACAGCAGAGCTTGTGGCATCAGTGGAGAGGGAACCCTCCTCACAGTTCCAGGGTAGAAAAGAGAGTTTGTGGTCACTCACAGACC
>NW_020940549.1:0-2423 GCF_900497805.2 Vombatus ursinus
GAAGAATTCATTAATAAAGAGATGATCCCAATGCTTCATTATGATCTGCATCACTCCAATGGAAAACAAGCTGGAAATCAAAATGGGAGAACTCCAGGATTTAGAAGTAATAGTACTGGGCACAGAACTTACTTAGAAGACAACCCCTGTGAGAAATTCTTCAAAGATGAACTGAAGAAGGCTCAAGACCTTTCAACACTGCAGATGGAAGTAGTTAATCAAGGAGTGAGCCACGGGGAGCTGTTAAATGAAGCTAATAACCAGGTGTGTGAAGAAGGTGACAGTCAAGTTGTATATCTACCTGGGCAGAGTAGATACACTTGAGCCACCTTGGCTACCAAAAGGGACAGGCTTGAATCACTGGAAAAGAGACATGTGATCATTAAAGGTCAAATGACCACAGAAGCTAAGAGAGCTGCAAAAATGGTAAAGAAGATGAAATTTTGCTTGATGGCCACCAGGCTCAAACCATGGGACTGATCAAACAGTTGAAGGGATTCTGGGACCAAATAGAGCAAGTTCACTTGGAGATTCTTACTTTTTTTTTCTGATTAAGATCTGATATTTATTATATAGAGAACTAATTCAAATATATAAAAACAAGAGTATCCCACAATAGATAAATGGTCAAAGGATATAAATTGGCCATTCTCTTTTTTTATGGTAATTTTTATTTAATTTTTTGTTTTCAACATTTACTTCCACAAGATTTTGAATTCCAAAATTTCACCCCATGTCACCCCTACTGCCACCCCAAGATAGCATGCATTCTAAATGCCCCTTCCCCTAG
This sequence comes from Vombatus ursinus, assembly GCF_900497805.2. Classification (NCBI taxonomy): domain Eukaryota; kingdom Metazoa; phylum Chordata; class Mammalia; order Diprotodontia; family Vombatidae; genus Vombatus; species Vombatus ursinus. The sequence goes on from NW_020940549.1 coordinate 791, forward strand.
TCTGCCTTCCATCTCTCCCCCCCTTTTCTTATCTCCTTCCCCTTCAATTTTCCTGTAGGGCAGGATGGATTTCTGTACCCCATTTCCTGTATTTCTTATTTCCCAGTTGCATGTGAAAACATTTTTTTTAAACATGTGTTTTTAAAACTTTGGGTTCCAAATTTTCTCCCTTCCTCCTTCCCCACCCACCCTCATTGATAAGGCAAGCAACTAAATCTAGGTTATCTATGTGCAGTTATGCAAAACACTTCCACAGTAGACATGCAGTGAAAAACTAACTCTATTTCCATTAATCCTATCCCACCCACCCATTTATTCTATTCTTTCTTTTGACCCTGTCCCTCCTCAGAAGTACTTGCTTCTGATTACTCCCTTTCCCAATCTGCCCTCCTCTCTATCATTCCCCTACTCTCTTGTCCCATTCTCCCCCTGTTTTCCTGTAGGGTAAGACAGGTTTCCACACCCAATTGAGTGTGTATATTATTCCCTCTTTAAGTCAAATCCTATGAGAATAAGATTCACTCATTCCCTCTCACCTTCCCCCATTTCCCCTCCACTGTAAGAGCCTTTTCTTTTCTTTTTTTTTTTTTGTGTGGCATAATTTACCCCATTCTACCTCTCCCTTTCTCCTTCTCCTAGTGTATTCCTCTCTCACCCCTTAATTTTATTCTATAGATATGACCCCTACATTTTCAACTCACCCTGTGCCCTCTATCTATATCTATATATATGTACATATAATTTTTTCCCCTCCAACTACCCTAATACTGACAAAGGTCTCGTGAGTTACAAATATCATCTTTCCATGCAGGAATGTAAACACTTCAACCTTAATAAGTCTCTTATGATTTTCTCTTTCCTGTTTACCTCTTCATGTTCCACTTGAGTCTTGTATTTGAAAATCAAACTTTCTATTCAGCTCTGGTCTTTTCATCAAGAATGCTTGAAAATCCTCTATTTCACTGAATGACCACTTTTCCCCCTGCACGATTATACTCAGTTTTGCAGGGTAGGTGATTCTTGGTTGTAATCCTATCTCCTTTGCCCTCCAGAATATCATATCCCATGACCTGGAGTCCCTTAATGTAGAAGCTGCTAAATCTTGTGTTATCCTGATTGTGTTTCCACAATACTTGAATTGTTTCTGTCTGGCTGCTTGTAATATTTTCTCCTTGACCTGGAAACTCTGGAATTTGGCTACAATATTCCTAGGAGTTTTCCTTTGAGGATCTCTTTCAGGAGGAGATCGGTGGATTCTTTCAATTTCTATTTTGCCCTCTGGTTCTAGCAGTTTTCCTTGATCATTTCTTGCAAGATGATGTCTAGGCTCTTTTTTTGATCAGGCTTTCAGATAGTCCAATAATTTTTAAATTCTCTCTCCTGGATCTATTTTCCAGGTCAGTCATTTTTCCAATGAGATTTCCCATTGTTTTCTAATTTTTCATTCTTTTGGATTTGTTTTACAGTGTCTTGATTTCTCATAAAGTCTCTACCTTCCAATTGCTCTATTCTAATTTTTAAGGAAGTATTTTCTTCAGAGACTTCCTTTTCCATTTGACCAATTTTTGCTTTTTAGGGCATTCTTCTCCTCATTGGCTCTTTGGACCTCTTTTGCCATTTGGGTTAGGCTATT
>NW_020940550.1:0-1363 GCF_900497805.2 Vombatus ursinus
AGGGGGGAGAGAGAGAGAGAGAGAGAGGAGAGAGGGGGAGAGAGACAGAGAAGGAGAGAGAGAGAGAAGGGGGGAGGAGGAAAGAGACAGAGAAGAAGGGGGGAGAAAGGAGGTATGAGAGACACAAAGGTAGTAGGAAATTGGAGATAAAGGAGGGAGTGGAAAAGCAGAGTGGCAGTAACTGTTTCCTGTTTCCTTAGGAGGAGGCAGGAAAAAAATAGGAGAGAGAGGAACAGGGAGGCCAGTGGCAGGGAGGGGAGGTGCAGACAGAGCCCAGGGAGCGGGACAGCAGAGGAGACAGAGAATGAAGGGAGGAGACAGGGACGAGGGATGCAGAAGGGGAGGTAAAGAGGGGGGGCCTGGAGAGGATGAGCAGAGCAGACACGTGGGTTTGCTGGAGGAGGAATAAAGAAGGGCGGAGGTGTGAGCAGATGGCTATGGAGAGAATGATCACGGGAGATGGAAGAGGGGAGGGCAGCCCAGAGAGGAGAGCCCCAGGACCGAGGGAGGGGCAGACCCGCCCCTGACCCCCGGACTCACCTTCCCTGCTAAAAGGCTTTAGCAGCACCTGTCTCAGCCTCAGGGGGTGGAGGGCAGAGAGGAGGATGGAGGCCATGGGAAATTCAGGGTTAGCAGGGCTGGGGATGAAGCTTGGGATCTCGAGGAACAAAGTGGGCCCTCAGGGAGAGGAGGGAGCGGACGGCCTGGACCAGAACAGAAGGGAGGTCCGCCCTGAAAGCACGGCGGGGATGGCTCACAAAAGGAAAGTCAAGGAAAGGACTCACGGCAGGCGTTGGGGTCATAGAGAAGAGAGACTGAAGCGCTACGGGGAGGAAGGGCATTGATGGTGGAGAGCGCCCCAGGCAGGGAAGGGCCACCTGAGGATGGCCTGGAGAGTAGATCCAGGAACACCATGAGGGCTGCCTCCAATTATCCGGTGCACTCTTGGGTGGAGGGGGGGATTCGGTTGGTTCTGCTTGGTTCTGGAGATGAGAATCGGGCCCAAAGGAGGAGAGGGAGGAGAGTGGTCCTATAATGGCTGGGCTGCCTGCGAGGGCGTGGGCCTCTGTGTGGGCCTTGCAGCAATCACAACTGGTGAGGAAGCTTCCGGGCAGGGATTCCTCATTGGGACTGAGGATGTCCTCTGCCCTTGCTGCGATTCTATTCGTGGGGGTGGGGGTAGGAAGGGGAGGTCACGGGGAGTTCTTGAGGGGCATATGTGGGACCTTCTTGCTGGTGCTCCTTCAGGGCCCTCTTCAATGACTTCATTATCCCCCACCCCCGCGTACCTTCACCAGCTTGTCCAGCAGTGGCCCGTCTGTAAGGCGACATTCGTGGGGGGACTTGGTCCCCCTTCCCTCCT
>NW_020940551.1:0-3479 GCF_900497805.2 Vombatus ursinus
TGGTCTTTTAGGGGTGAGAAAATAGTGCTTATCTGGTCCATTAGCCCTACCCATTGTGTTCAGGACCAGTGTAGATGCTAGGATTTTCCTTCATGCATCTTCCAAGCTTGGCTTCCTCGCCTTTGACAGTGGGATGGGACAGATGAGAACCTGGCAGATGGCCAGAGAGGAGTGATGACCCTTGAGGAGGTGTAATGGACCCTAGACCCTAGGGGAGGGACTTCTCTCTCCTCAATTCCTGTAGACTCACTTGAGGAGTCACCCACACCAGGCCAAATGGTAAGAAAGAGGCAGAGTCAGTATTCTGGTCAATCCAGAATGAGCGAGGCCCAGTGTTTATTCCAGCCCAAGACCAATGCACTTCAGCCCCTGGGTTCTGCTACATTTTTATCACAGTCCATTGTTAATTAATTTTCCTGGGGTCCAGGTGGTAGAGGTAAGAGCTTATTGTTTGGACTTTGTAATGTCCTTTGTTTTTCCTCAGGCACATGGTAACCTGTACAGGGTTGAGGGATGGAAGACAGTCATGAGTTATGGGGGCATGACCCTTGCTGAGAGCCTGTTGTGTGTAGCTGTGGACCCAGCCTTGCTCCCCAGAGAGGGCATGAAGGCAGCCCTGGTGAATCCCAGGAGCATCGCCAGGAACCAAGGTTATTGGAACTGGTCTTCCTTGCTGACTTTGTACATTTCTGCCCGGCCCCTACCCCAAAACCTAAGACCAGGCTTAGGGAGAAGGCACCCAGGTAGAGTATTCATGAGCCTCGTTGAGAGAACTCTCCACTGATTGAGAAAGTAACAGGGAGAGTCTAAAGGAAGTCTACCTGGAACTTTCTCCCAAATAAATTTATTCTTTCTTTCTTTCTGTCTGTCTGTCTGTCTCTCCCTGTTTCTGCCTCAGTTTCTGTCTGTCTCTTCATCTTTGTCCTTTCTTCATCTCTGTCTCTGTTTCAATCTTTGTCTCTTTCTAACTATCTTGGTCTCTGTCTTTCTGTCTATGTCTGCCTCAGATTATCTCTCCAGCTTTGTCCCTCCATTTTCAGTTCTATTCAGTAAGCATTTGCTAAGCACCTACTGTGTGCCAGGCACTGTGCATTTTCTCACTCTCTTTCTCTGTCTCTCTCTGATACACAGAAATCTCTTCTCTCTCAAATTCTTACTCAGACACAAACCCCCTCCTTTACATATGAATAGACGCACACACTAGTGTTCTGCACTTCCTAAATTCACATTGTCATTCACATTGACTCATTGATATGCAGCCATAAGCACACCTGCATTCTCAGAGACACACACTTACTCATTCTTGGATAAGCCTACTGGATCATGAGATCCCAAAGTTGGAGCTGGGAGGGATATTGGAGGCCTGCTATTCCAATCTCTTCATTCTGTAGAGGAGGAAAGTGAAGCCCATAGATGTGGCTTGATGACAGTCACATGTAGGACAGGATTTGAACACAGGTCCTCCGGCTCCAAATATCAGGATTATGGGGATCTTTCCACTGTGCCACCAGAAAGACTTCCCCTCATAGGGATGCTCATTCTCTCTCTGTCTCTCTGTCTGTCTCTTTGTCTCTCTCTCTCTCACATAGACACCCACACCCACACACACACACACACACACACACGCACAAATATACTATACATCTGTACACTCCTGTCTCATACACACACAGATCCCATGCATTCCTCTCTCTCTCACTCTCACATCCACACACACACCCACACACTCACACATGCACAAATATACTTTACGTCTATACACTCCTGTCTCATAAACACACAGATCCCATGCCTTCCTCTCTCTCTCTTTCTCACACACACACACACACCCACACCCCGACACACCCACACAAATATACTACACATGTATACACTCTTGTCTCATACACACACAGATCCCCTGCCTTACCCTCTCTCTCTCTCTCTCTCTCTCTCTCTCTCTCTCTCTTTTTGTCTCTCTCTCTCTCACTCTCTCTTTCACACACACACACACACACACACACACATACACACACACACACACAGCCCTTAGTGGCTCTTAGGGGTTGCCCAAGTTCTCTTACCATGAAGCAGGACAGAAGGCAAAGGATGAGCCCCAGGAGCATAGCCAGGCACATGAGAATGATGGCCCAGTAGGGCAGGTCTAGGAGGAGAAGAGGTGATGCTGAGGGGCCTTCATGGGGACAAGGGGACAGCACAGAGAGGGGAATAAATGTCCTTTGGAATTCCCACCCCATGGGAAGGGAGGGGACAAAGAGTAATCCATGGGGAAAATGGAGGAGGGAGGCTGAAGGACCCAATCCAGAGCATCCTCCCAACTCCCACGCCACCAGACCTTTGCTCTTCAGAAGAAGCTGACCTAGGAGAAAGGGGGCAGGCAGACTATGGGAGTGAATTTAGAGAAAGGAGCTGGGGCTCAGGACATAGGAGAAAAGGAGTTGGGCAAACTGAGGGAAGGTCACTTAAGGCAGAAAAGACGGTTCAGGGACCCCAGTGTCATAACCTGGGACAAGGGAGGGTGATAGTGCAAGGACCCAATGTCAGAACAGAGAAAGGTGACAGTGATACTGAATCATATCCAATGACAGGGAATGACTTAAGGTGCAGGGCACAGAACCTTCCCCATGTCCACCGCCCTCCCCAGGGTGCTCAGGAAGGGGAGATACACTCAGGGATCTGACAATTGGTAGGGATGACCGCTGTACATTTGTCTGATGAACACAGTCCAAGACAGTGTTCTTGGACACTCAGCATTGAGTGCTGGCTAGGGTGAGAGGAAAGTCATCCTGGACACTCAGTTCCTGCCCTCCCCCCACTCTCCTACTCTTCAAGGATCACCCTCAGCTCACCCCCCCAACACACACATACACATGCAGGGAACTGGTATGGGGCAAGGCTGATGCCATACTCACCAATTTTCTTAGTTTTTTCATCTGTTCTCTTGGTAGAACATCCTGAGGACAGAAAAATATGGAATAAGGGGAGGACACCTAAGGGTCGTGATCTGGGGAGCTGGGCTGGGTGAGGAAGAAGAGGATGAGAGGACAAGAGATGGAGAGGCCATAGGGGACAAAGAGACTCCAGGGGTCACGGAGGGAGGAAAGGATATGGGGATCATAGACACAGATGACTGTAGGGTACAGGGATGGCGATGGGGGACACAGTCAGAGGGAGGAGGGAGTACAGGCATCAGGGGATGTTGAGGGAGGGTCTTTTGGGCTTCAGATGTCAGGAGTCTAGCATCCCAGGAATTCCTCATCCCACCCCACAGCCTGTCAGTGTTCAGATGGAGAGACCAGGCTGGAGGGCCCCTCACCATCCACCAGGAGACTGTTTGGATCCAGGGTAAAGTTCTGTAGCTGGGTGCCATCATGGGTCAGTCTGAGGAACTCTTGGTACGTAGAAGCCCTGTCAAAGTTCCGGGCCTGAGCGGCTGATGTGAAGTCACATGAGCAGTCCACTTCTGTGAGGCATCTGGG
>NW_020940552.1:0-4256 GCF_900497805.2 Vombatus ursinus
TTCTCTCTCCTCCATTGCCATTCTGATCTTTGCACACCAAAGGGGAGGCATAGAAAAGCAGCTGGATTTGGAATTTACTGATGAGGTTTGAAGTAAGTGACTTCTAAGGTCCTTTCAGCTCTTAATATAGGATTCTAACATGTCCAAGGACACTTATGTACATGGAAAAAATAAATTTATAAGAATTTTCAGAAGTTATTGAGGAGCAAAGATGCTGTTCAGGCCACAGAACAGCTCATTCTTATCCCTGGTCCCCCAAACTTTTAGCCTTTTGGAACCCTCCCCAGGAGCTTTTCTGGTGAAAGCTGGTCCAGCCTGCCACAAGAAAGCTACCTAATTGCCTGTATTCCTGAAATTTCATAGATTAGATGTCTGGGAAGGCACCAAGTTTGTCCCAAAAGCCTGTGATGTTCTCTATGGAAGAGGAAGGCAAGGGGGTCCTTGGGGAAAGAAACTTCCCCTTTCCTCTACAATCTTTTCTTTCTCTTCTGCTGTGTATGTGGAAACACCTATTTTATTCAGAATTTAGTGAGATCAGAATAGTAACAAATGGTTCTCTCAATGAAGGAAAACAAGACAAGACAAAACAAAAAAGGAGGAAAGATGAAAGACATTCAGGGAAACCCTTTTCTTGGATTCTTTGCTGAATCTCCTTCATCACAATGTGTAGATAGATCTCAGTTTGATTCCTAACCTGTTGTTTATAATCAGAGAGTCATCAGGTAGGGTTATTTCTGCCACATTTTTGGAAGGATCTTTAGTGATTTTAATACATGGATGGATGACACCCTGTTGGAAAAGAACCCACAAAGGTTTTGATCTAATAAATCGAATCCCCTCTCTTTTCTGGACTCCATTCTTTTCTGTTTCTTCCATGTGACTGCTTTTCCTCACTCTCTTTTGCTGGCTCATCATCCATGTCAAGTTCCCTAACTGTGGCTGCTCCCCAAAATTCTGTCCTAGGCTCTTTTCTCCCTCTCTCTGTGTATTCATCACCTCCTATGCGTTTGGCTATCATCCATTCAGTAAATGACTCCAAAGACCTTTATATCTGACTCCCATCTCTGGAGCTTCAGGCCTCCATTATCAATGGCCTATTGGACATTTCAAATTGGACGTCCTGGAGACCTCTTAGACAATTATCCAAAACCAAGCTTATCATCTTTTCTCCTGAACTCATCCTCCCTTCCTGGGGCAGGAAACATCTTGGGAAAGATGCTGGAGTGGTTTGTCATTTCCTTCTCCAGCACCTTCTACAGATGAGGAAACTGAGGCAAACAGGGTCACACAGCTAGTAAGTATCTGAGGTTGATTTTGAACTCAGGTTTTCTTAGCTCTAGGCCTATTACTATATCCACTCTGCCACCTAGCTGCCCAAATAATAATAATAATAGCTAGTATTTAGGAGATACAACATTGAAATAAGAGATCAGGGCTACTGGGGCTGATTAGATTTTGCAACTTGAGCAAAGATTTCACTCTATTTGTAACCCTCCAGACTTTGTCTTGGCTAGTGGGACACCAGAAGTGTGGATTGGCCTGGAGTTAAAAGCCACATTAGACATTAAACAAGAAAGAAGGCTCCTTTTTTTTTTTAAACTCCTTACAATGTCTTTAGAGTCAGGCGAATGCGTCTCAGTCTTCGTCTATGTCTATCTTCTCTGTGTATCTCTTGTCAGTTTCTGTCTCTCCTCCCGGTTTGTTGTCTCTGACTTTCTATCTCTCTCCTTTCAAGTTGCTATGTCTCTGTGTCTCTTTCTCTTTGACTTTGGTTCTTTCTGTCTGTGTGTTTCTCTCCCTCTTCATAAGAGCTAACATTTATATAACATCTACTATTTGACAGTCACTGTGCTAAAAACTTTACAAATATCTCATCTGATAGCAACCCTGGGAGGTAGGTGTTATTATTACCCCCATTTTACAGATGAAGAAACTGAGACAAGTAGAAGTTAAATGGCTTGCCCAGGGTTATCCAGCTAGTAAGTGTCTGAGATCACATATGAACTCCGGTCTTCCATCTATCACCTTATGAGAAAAGTGATCAGAGAAAGGTTTCAGATGATTAGGGAGAGGACATGATGAGTGACTCTGGAATAGAGGATTTCTGGATACCTTGAAATAACCACAAGGCTGAACAAGAAATGGGTTGGCATAGAACATGGGGAGCATGGTGAAATGGTGCTTAACTTCAAGTCAAAAAACCTAGATTTGAGTTCAGATCTGCAATATACCCTGTGGCAAGTCAATGAATCCCTGACTTTCTATGTCTTCATCTGTAAATGGGAATAACAGTCCTTTTGTTCCCTATCTCAGTCAATCAGGAAATTAGCATTTGTGTGGTGCCTACACTGTGCTCTAGGACCTGGAGATAGTAAGAAAGGCAAAAGACAGGTCTCTGTTCTCTAGAAGATCACTGAGTTTTTGTAAATATAAGCTGTTATCACATCTGCGGCTTCAGGACAAAATCGAGTTGTCCCTACCCACATATACCCCAAAGGATCTGCCCATGGAATCTTTAACATCTGCCCCATACCAACACTCTCACCTAAAATGTTTCTGCATCAGTTACATAAGACTGAGACCATTTGGGTTTTCATTGCAGTTCTTATTGTAGAGTTATTAGTACATTATAAGCAAAGGCTATTAATCCAGGAGAATGGGAAAAGGAAACGAAGGTCAAGTTTATGCCCAGTTGCAGCACTGACAGCTGGTGTCAAAGACTAGTCCAGCTGAGCAGTACTGCTGGTAGGTTATGCCATTCACACAGTTCCAGTAAGCGTTACTGTTACCGGCCACAGGGTAGAGACCATCGGCTTTGCCAGCACAGAATCCCCTGTCCCCAGAGCTGCCCCCAGAGCTGCCCCCACCTGAGCCACCAGGAGCTGATGTGGTTGGAGTAATTGGTTGAGTTGAGGAGGGACAGCCTGGAACATAAGAGGAGAAAATCACTGTGGACTTAACAAAGGCTCATGGCACTGGGGAAAGAGAGGTTTGAGCATTGAGTGGACAGTCAGGTTACCTGGATTTTGAATTGCAGCTCTGTAACCTTAGGAGAGCCACTTATAACTTATCTGAGCCTCAGTTTCCTAACCTGTAAAAATTGCACTATCTACAAAAAGAAAATGATTGTAAGGATTGTACTGTAATTAATGTAACCATTGTAATGGTTGTAAGGATATGGAACATATGAAAAATAAAGATAACATACTTTGAGTATCACATAAGTCCTAGTTAGGTGGCATGGCTGAAGGGGAAATTCACTGGCTCTGGAGAAGGAGGAGCTTTGTTTGAATCCTGTCTCTGATGGTTTCTTTGTCAACTTGGGTATAGAATTTATTTCTGCCTCTATAAATGAAGGGGCTGAACTAAATGACCTCTAAGATCCCTTCAGACTCCTGAGTCATGGCCCTAGTATTATAAAAAGAAGATTATTTATGGTGTATATTATGGCTGAGAATATTTGTAAAATAGAAACAATGGTATTTGTACTACCTACCTCACACAAGTCATGGGAAACTAGATTTAGAGCTGGAAGGGACCAGAAAGATCATCTCATCTGTCAATGACACCTCTGAGGTTCAGAGATCTTAAGGGACTTGCCCAAGGTGACACAGAAAATAAGTGGTAGATTCTAGATTTGAACCCAGTTTTTATGATACCACCTCCAGTATTCTTATCCCTTCACCATCTTGTTGTTATAAGAAAAGTGCTTTATCCTTTGGGCAAGTCATGTCTACACCATATAGGAACATAGAGTGAGAGTTTGAAGGGACCTAAAAAATCTAGCTTGGAATCAGGAAAGCTCCTCTTCATGAGTTCAAATCCAGCTTTAGACACTTGTTTGTGTGACCCTGAACAAGTCACTTCACCCTATTTGCCTCAGTTTCCTCATCTGTAAAATGAGTTTGCAGTGGAAAACCACTCCACTATTTTTGCCAAGAAAACCCCAATAGCATCACAGAGAGTTGGACACTTAAGAAATGATTAAAAAATAACAAGAATCCAACTATTTCAACTCCCTTGATTTGCAGAGGAGGAAACTGAGGGCCAGGGAAGTTAAATGATTTGCTGAAGGTCAAGCATGTAGTTAAATGCTGGAGGTGGGATTGGAATACAGGACAGTCAACTGCAGAGCCAGTGTTCTTTCTCCTTGGGCCTCAATTTCTTTTTCATCTGTAACACGAGGGGGTTGAATTAGATGATGCTGGAGGTCCCTTCCAGCTCTAGGTCTGTGTCCCCATAAATCCAACCCATGA
>NW_020940553.1:0-3129 GCF_900497805.2 Vombatus ursinus
TGCAACACTCCTTTCCCTCTTGAATTTTCTCCTATCTGTCCAAATAATGGTTCTCAGTGTCCTTTTCTTGATGACTTCCCATTCATCTATATGAAAGGAACTTAGAATCCGAAAACTGGGGAAGACTGAATTCAGAGATATTTGGTAGTTGTTGGGAAAATAACAGCACCAGTTACCTCACAGAGAAAATTTTTGTGGGGCAAATTAGGTCTCTTTGTGAGCAATTTCCTGCAAGTATATAAAGCAGTAAATTAAAAGAAAAAAAAGAAAGAAGAGTTAGTCTGCATCACAAGTGATTAATAAATTAGGAGTCATATGATGGATGATTTTCTGTCAAAGGACACTGAGAATGAGGGGTTGGACAGATAGAAGAAAAATCAAGTGAAGGGAGTGTCACAAAAACCCAGAAAGAAAGAAGTATCTGGGTCAACAGCACAAACTGAGGTAGAGAAGTGTGGGAAGAAAGAGGGTTAAGAAGAGGCTGCCATGTCTGGTGGTGAAGAGCTCAGTGACCACTTCAGGGACTGATGAGGTCCAAGCCAGACTGCAAAGTGCTAAGAAGGGAGGAAGCAGAGATAACAAGTGTAGATGATAGGCTTCTCCAGGAATGTGACTGACAAAGGAAAGTGAGATGAGATGCAGGATGACACCTGAAAGGCATTTTAGGGTCTAAAGAGAATTCTTTTTAAAAGATGAAGTAGACGTGGGTAAGATTGTAGGCAATAGGAATGGAACTAGAGATAAAGGAGATATTGGGGGAAGGGAATAAACATTTAGATAGCACCTACTATGTGTCAGAAACTATTCTAAGCACTTTTTTTTCTTTTTACTAACACCTTTTCATTTGATCCTTACAACAGCCTTGTGAGCTAGGTGCTATTATTACCCTCATTTTACAGCTGAGAAAATTGAGTCAAACAGAGGTCAAGTGACTGGCCCAGGATCACCCAGCTAGTATGTAGCTGAGGTCAGACTTGAACTTAGGTCTTCCTGACACCAAGCTCAGCAGTCTATCACCCATACCACCTCATATGCCTCTATACTGAGTAGTTGAGAGGGTATAAAGGAGAGAGAGGAGATGATTATAGGGAGAAGATGGGAAGAGATGTCAGCAGAGGTATGTGTAGAAGGGTTGGGCCATTTTCTTGGTGGTCTTTTCTTCATAATACTGAATATGGCTTTACACACAGCCACATAAACACATGTGACAGACAAGTATACATGTGTGTCTCTCTATATATCTGTAACTATCTATCTATCTATCTATCTGTTGAACACACCCACATGTAAGAATACACATATATAGCCTACGTATTAACATGTAGATATGGCTAACATATAAGAAGGAAATAAGCACATTCAAAGGCCATTTGACACATGGTCATTGTAGCGAGAGGCATTTCATCAATTTGCCTCCCACCTTTATCTCCCTCCTCCTTGGCCACTTAGGGTTTTCTGCTGTAATACAAAGAATACTGAAGTAAGAACCAGGAAGTCTGTTCCCATTAATGTCATTAATGATCTGTGCAACCTTGTAACAAGTTCCTGAAAAGGGATGGTTTCCTTAGGAAATGCCTGTGTCAAGTTGGTGATACGTTGGTGGGGAGGCATGCAGAGGGCCCTGGCATGAGTAACTCCGTCTTAAAAATGGCCTTCCTTCTACTCAAAGTGAAGAGTCCAGGTATTATACATCTTGGATCTGCTTTCTGGGCACTCTTCCAATCCCCATCTTTGCTATTAGGGTTAATGCACAGAATTATTGATGGCTAATCAATGATAAAGTTCTGCAGCAGGTCTACCAGCAAGGTTAATGCAAATAGAAACTAGAGTGTGAGGGGCAGGGGCAGCTCAGGGTATAACAGAGCCCTCCAAGCACTCTCTCTCTCTCCCCCCTCTCTCTCCTCTCGTCTCTGTCTCTGTTTCTCTCTCTGTCTCTCTCTCTCTCCCTCCTCTTTCTCCTCTCCTCTGTGTGTGTGTGGGTGTGTGGGTGTGTGTGTGTAAGTAGAGGAGTTGTGGACTCTATTTTGTAAAGGAGACTCCTCATGCTGCATGCATTTTCTATGTTTGTGATGAAAGCGTCTCCTGACCTTGTGTATATGCAAACAAGTTTTTGCCATGATAGTAGCAAATGAAAAGGTGAAATCTGTTTTATTTTTCTTACACCTGTGGCTTATTGCTGTCCCACCCTGAGCCTTGCTGACTTTGGTTCCCATGACAAACACAAGGGTAGCCAATATCTAGGAACTTCTGTCTGAACATTAACCCCAGGCCACATAGACACTGAGGACCCTGGGGAGAAGGATTTGGATCTGGTACTGTTATGGCCTTGGTGACTTCTTCTGCAATCCCAGGATGAGTATACCCCAAAGGAGTCTGGGAGGAACCTATCCTGTGGACCCCATTGAAGTGGAGGGAGGGAATCTCCTAATATTTCATTCTCCAAGAAACTTTAACTGCATTTCTTTGTAGAGGTCATGTCTCTGAGGCTGCTGAGTGAGACCAACACCCAGGCCTGTGCAGGACGACTGGAAGTCTTCTACAATGGGACCTGGGGCAGTGTTGGCCGATATAACATGACTGCAGTCACTGTGGGAGTGATCTGTAGGCATTTAGACTGTGGGGACAATGGGATTCTTGACCCTGCTCCTACAAACAAGGCAAGTTCCAGAACCATGTGGGTCAATAGTGTTCAGTGTCCTAAGGGATCTACCTCCTTCTGGCAGTGTCCATCAGATCCATGGGAGAAGAGACCATCCAATGCAAGAGAGGAGGCCTGGATCTCATGTGTTGGTGAGTGTCCCTTAGTCTGTACACAGATTTCAAGGAATCTATCCTATTGCTAATCTCATTTGATATCCTTTAATTCAACAAACAGTGAACATGCATTATCAGTCACCCAATCAAAAAGTATGTATCAAGAGCCTACTATGGGCCAGACACAGTGCTAACTTGTAACTTGGCACACAAAGGAAGATTAAAAACAGTCCCTGTCCTTAAGGAACTCACATTCTGTTTGGGGAGACAGCACATATAAATCAGATAATGCAAACTAATGATAGAGTAGATGAAAGGCAGTCATATGGGAGATGGTACTAGCAGCCAGGAACTTGAGCTGAATCTTCAAAGAAT
>NW_020940554.1:0-1395 GCF_900497805.2 Vombatus ursinus
CCTTCTAATTTTAGCTATATTAGTTTTTCTGTGCAAAACCTTTTTAACTTCATGTAACCATAGTTATCTATTTTACTTCCCATGATCCCCTTTATCTCTTGTTTGGTCATAAAGTCTTCCCTTGTCTGTGGATCTGACAGGTACATTTTTCCTTGTTCCTCTGATTTACTAATGATACCACCATTTCTGTCAAAATCACGTACCCATTTTGACCTTATTTTGGTAGATGATTCGACACATTGATCTATGCTTAGTTCTGCCAAACTGCTTTCCATTTTTCCCAGCATTTCTGTCAAATGGTGAGTTCTTACTGTCAAAGTGTACATCGTTCCATTTACTATACAGTAGATAACTGTGGTCATTTCCTCCTGTATGTTGTGTAACCTAATCTATTCCATTTATCCACCCCTCCATGTCTTAGCCAGTACCAGATTGTTTTCATGATCACTGCTTTGTATTGTATTTTCAAATCTAGTACTGCTTCATTGCATTCCTTCACATATTTTTCATTGATTCCCTTCATATTCTTTACCTTATGTTCTTCCCAGAGGAATTTGATTATTTTTTTTTTCTAGTTCTATAAAATAAATCTTGGGTGGTTTGATTGTTGTGGCACTGAATAAGTCACTTAACTTAGGAAGAATTGTCACTTTTATTGGCTTTGCCTACAGATGAGCAATTCATAATTCTCCTGTTGTTTAAATCTGTTTTTATTTGTGTGAAGAATGTTTTTGTCATTTTTTTCGTGTAGTCTATTGGTTGGTCTTGGCATGGAGACTCCCAAATATTTTATATTGTCTGCACGTATTTTAAATGGAATTTCTCTATCTCTTTGTGCTGGGCTTGTTGGTAGTATATAGACATGTTGATGATTTATGTTTATTTTGTATCCTGCAGCTTTGCTAAAGTTGCTACCATTAATTTTTTCTTATTTGATTCTCTAGGGTGCTGTAAGCATACCACATATCATCTGCAAAGTGGGGTATTTTTGTATCCTCATTGACTATTTTTATTCTTCCAGTTACTTTTTCTAGACTTCTGGCTATAGTTAGGATTTCTGGTATAGCACTGAATAATTTTGCTTATAAAGAACTTTTTCCTTCACCCTTGATCTTATTCAGAAGGCTTTGATTTTATTCTCATTACTGATAATGCTTTCTCTTGGTTTTAAAAAGATATTACTTGTCATCTTAAGAAGGGTTCTGTTGATTCCTATGCTTTGTAGTGATTTTAATAGGAATGTGCATTGTATTTTGTCAAAAAGTTTTTTTTTTCATCTTTTGGTACAATCACATGGTTTCTTTTCCCTTGTTATTGATTTGGTCAATTGTGTTTTTGTTTTTGCTTTTTTTTTTTTGGTGAGGCAGTGGGGGTTAAGTGACTTGCCCAGGGTCA
>NW_020940555.1:0-5607 GCF_900497805.2 Vombatus ursinus
CTTTTAGTCTGCCATCTCATGTCCAAACCTCTGACTCATTTTAAACCATCTTTTTACTGAATTTTAGTCCATGTTACAGCTCCTTCCTAGTTAAGCAGGCAAGGATGGAACTAAATAAAACCCTAAATTTATGAAATGAAGAGAGTACTGAGTTCCTTCAGGGTCAATATGAATTCAGACTAAATCAACAACAAAAAATTATCTATCAAACTCTCCATCATATCAAAAGCCATCTGATACAGGATTTCATAGCATACATACAGACTTCATAGCAGTGGTGACACCACTGGGCTGATTTTTACCCTCCAATGTGGTTAGGTGGATAATGTCTTAACATTGCCCAACAAAAGGAGTCAGAAATTGTGAGGAAATAAATGCAAAAAAAAAGACTAATCTTTGTTTTGAAGAAAATTTATGAAAGAGATATCAAGTTTGACTGAGATTTTACCAGTGTGAAGTCAGGAATTCATGGAAATATTTGCTCGGTGCTTGTTGTTCTTCAACCTCTCAATCATGCTTGACTTTATGTGATGCCATGAACTTTTATCTATGAGGTTTTCTTTGCAAAAATATTGTATGGGTTGACTTTTTCCTTCCCCAGTGTGTTTCTGTTTTACAACTGAGGAACCAAGGCCAATAAATGTTAGGTGATTTTCCTAGGGTCACATAGCTAGTAACTTTCTAAGGCCAGACTTGAACTCAGATCTTCCTGGCTCCAAGCCTGGTGTTTTATCCACTGCACCACCTAATTGCATATAATGACAGAGAGAGTAGTCTCTGTTTCCTCCCAGCTGTACAGGAGAGACACTGAAGTTTATTGAACAGGTTTATTGACTAGTGCTTTAAACATTTCAGTAAACTGCAAAATTGCTTCTGATCTTGAGATATCAGTAAAAGACTGTGCTATGTTCCTCAGTGGTAAATAATTGGTCATTAAGCATTTATTAAGTGCCTACTTTATACCAGTCATGGGGGACAGCCTTTGCAAAGATATGTAGGTAGGAAATGAAGTGTCATGGGTGAGGAACTGTAAACAGGCAAATCTTGCTGAATAGAACTCCTGAAGGGGAATAGCCTCTCCTACCTTTCCACTTTCTTGCATGTTAGTCTTTGAACTAGTGACACTGGCCTTCTGGCTATTCCACAGATAGGACATTCCACCTCTCAGCTCCTAGCATTTTCTCTGCCTGTCCCCCATGCTTGGAATGTTCTTCTTTCTCCTTTCTGCCTACTAGCTTCCCTGGCTTTCATTAAGTCCAAACTAAAATCTCATCTTTTATAAGAAGCCTCTCCTAACCCCTCTTAATTCTAGGGCCTTCGCTTGGTTATTTATTAACTATTTGTTCTGTATATAGCTTGTTTGTATGTATTGGTTTGTTGTCTTTCCCTTTAGAGATGGAGCTCCTTGAGGGAAGGAATGGTTTTTTGCGTCTTTTTTCTTTCTTGTGGTTTTTCCCTTTTGTCCTCATTCTTCTTTCACAATATGACTAATATAGAAATATGTTTAACATGACTGTACATGTATAAAAGTAAAAAGGAAACCCTCATTTATCAACAATGTCCTTCAGAGACTGAATGACTCACAGGGACAGGTCCTTGAATGAGGAAATAGAGATAAAAAGTCTTAATCCTAATTTAATATTTAGTTATTAATATAATAGAAAAAAGTCATGTCTCTCAACAAGAAGATGAGATCTGGAAGTAGAAAAGTCAGGTTGGGATCCAAGTCCTACTACTAAAGGCAATGACTACAGCTGTAGCCTTACTTTGTGATTTTTTATACTCCCAGGATTATTGGTTTTGTTTTTTTTTTAATAACCCTAGACAAGGCAGTTAGATGGTACAGTAAATAGAGTACCAGACTTGGAGCCAGGAAGATCTGAGCCCAAATATGACCTTACACACATACTAGTTATGTGACTCTGGGCAAGTCACTGAACCATTATTTGCCTCAGTTACTCAAAAGTGAAATGGGAACATACTGGAGAAGGAAATAGCAAACCACTCCCCTATCTTTCCTAAAAAATAAATCCATGGATCAAAATCCATGGCATCCCATAAAGTCAGACATCACTGAGCAGCTGAATAGTAATATCAAGCCCTGGACAACTGCATAAATAATTCCCAAAACGCCTGATTTCACACCGGTAAAGTCTCAGTCAAACTTAATATTTCTTTCATAAATTTCCTTCAAAACAAAGGTCAGTCTTTTTTTGCATTTATTTCCTCACAATTTTTGATTCCTTTGGTTGGCCAACATTAAGACTTTATCCATCTAACCACAATGGAATGTAACATCAGCTCAATGTCAGCACCTTTGCTATGAAGTCTTATCCTGGATCCGATGATTTTTGATATGATGGAGAGTTTAATAGATAATTTTAATGTTGATGATTTAGTCTGAATTCATATCAACACTGAAGGAATGCAATCCTCTCTCCATTTCATAAATTTAGGATTTTATTTATATCAATAATGCCAGATAAGGAAACTGAGGCAAACAGGATTAAGTGACTTGCCCAGAGTCACACAGCTAGTAATTGTCTGAGACCAGATTTGAACTCAGGTCTTGCTGTCTCTGGGCCCAGAGCTCTAGCCACTGAGTCTTCTAGGTGCCCTGATCTCTGTACAGTAAAACACTATAGACATATGAACCATCTATTGATCAAGGCTGTTAGAGAGAATGGCAGGGGACCAGAAGGCTCAGCTTTGATGGGGGCCCTTCCTTCCAGCAGCACTGACTGATAACTTGCCATTTTCTGATCCAGGCCCCTGACTCTTTTGTCTACTAACCTCTTTAAGCCTCATGAGAATGATCCTGGTACTCCCTACCTAATAGGGCTTTTGTAAGGAAAGTGTTTTATCCATCTCTGAGTGGTACAGAAATATGAATTGTTCTAATCATTATTATTGTCTCAAGGGATCTCTGTCCTGGGAGTAGGAGAGAAAGGAGAGGGAGGCATCTAAGGAGAAACCTGTGCAAGGACCAGGAATGGCTGAAAAGTGAGTAGCCCAAGTACAACAAATACCAAGGAACACTAGGAATGAGGGGAGACAGAGCCCTGGGAAGGATAGCTTTCTCAGTGAGGTGTGAAAGGAAGCCTGGAGTCTGGGCCAGCCAGAGAGGGGCAGGGGCAGGTGGGAAAGGGAGTGGGAGAGGTGAGAAGGGATTTCACATACCACCCAAAAGAAGGGAGCTAGGGAGCAAAGACATAGAGAAAAAGTCTGCCCCAACCAGAGGGGAGACATTGGTGCTGCCTCAAGGCCCCTGTGGACACAGAGATGGCAGACATTAAACAGATGATGCCCCTCTAAGAAGAGAAAGGCAGAAAAGAGATTTGGTAAATAAGAGATCATAAGGCATTACAAAAAGGGCCCCATGGGAAGCACAAAGCCCTCCTGGGAACAATTCCTCAAGCCCAGAGTCAGGTCCCCTTTTTAGAAGGGATTGAGTAAGGACACTAGTGTGTTTGCTCATGAAAAAGAAGTTGACAACTTTCTAGGAGAGAAGAATAAAGAAATGGAGATGCCCCTCCCCACTCCCCACTTTCCCATCAAAGCAGTGCCAAAGTAGATGGTTCACAAAACACTCAAATCTTAGACCTGGAAAGGATTGAGAGTCAGCCTTTTGTTTCCTACCTGAGACACAGGGAATCCTCTCTATGACATCCTTAACAAGAGGCCATCCAGTCTCTGCTTGGAGTCCTTCAGTAATGGGGAACTCATTAACTCCCAACCTAGGTCATTCCACTTTGGAGAGTTTACTTTTTCATCATGTTAAGACAAACCTGCATCCCTGTAATCAATCTATTAATCAATCAATCCCAGAAATATTTAATAAGCACCTAATATTTGCAAAAAGCTTTATCGTTCCCCTGGATTCTAGGTCCCCACACCAAGAACACACCAAATCTAATCTTTTTAACCTGTGACAGTCTTTCAGATATATGAGGACAGCTACCACTGTGTCCACTGTCTTCTCTTTTCAGAGTGAAATGCCACCCACTTATAAATTCATGAAATTTAGAGCTGGCAGGGTCCAATTCCCTCTGTTTAAGAAAGAAACTGAGGCCTAGAGAAGGAAGTTCAGTGACTTGCCCAGGATATACACAGGTTATAGAGCTGGAAATCAAACAGAGGTCCTGATTCTACCTGCAGGGCACCTTCCACCACAGGCCCTTCTCCTTTCAACTATTCCTTTCAGGGTGAGATTTCCAGGCCCCTCACCCTCCCTGCCTGTCAATGTCCTTCCTAAATGTGGATCCTAGAAGTGAACATGATGTTCTAGGTGTGATCTGACCAGGACCATGGAGAGTTGTTTCTATTCTTGGCATGATTATTTTATCCAGCCCTGTGATTTCACTGGTGTGGGGGGACTCCAGCTTAGAGAGTCCTGCTGCTGATGTCAATCAGCCATGGATTAGGGAGCTGCTGGGACACAAAAGGGTTAAATGATTTGCTTGTGGTCACATGGCTAAGCCATTAGGTAGAACTCGGACCCAGGTCTTCCTGACTCCAATACTGGCTCTCCATTGTCTACCCCAGCCTCCATCGCATGCTTGTATTCATGCAACCTGAAATTACCCTAGCTGAGGCAGCTACGTGGCTAGGGATACATTACTGGAGAGACACAAGTACCACACACACTCACACACACACACACACACACACACACACACACACATACACATACACCCTTCTCCTGATGGACAAGCAAGGGAGAGAGTGGTCAGAGCTCCAACCTTCCCACAGGGGCTAGAGATACTGCTCCCTTTCCCTCTGCTGCAGGCCTCAAAGCTGAGCACCACCACCACTCCTTTCCACTGCCACTCCCCCTTAGGGATGCTGCCTCTCTAGCAGACAGGGGAAAGAGCCCCAGAGTAGCTGCTGATCTCCTCCCTGCCTCCGTCCTTCTCTCACTGGTGAAGGCCTGGAAGAGGAATGAGGCAGAAGCCAGTGTCTAGGGTCTCCACTAGGAACACAGGGAGTATGTTGAGGTTCTGAGGCAGAGGGATGAACGTGTGGTAGGAGGAGAGAGAAGGGAAAGGAGGCAACTGTCTCTGCTTAACTGGGCTCTCCCACTTCCCTCCTGCTCTCTCTCTGACAAAAAGCCACCATTCTCTCACACACCCTCCCATACACTCTCTCACACACACACACAAGCAAAAATACTCACGGTGGAAGAGCTACACATATTGTCTCAATCACTTGAGTCAATCAATTGACTTGGAAAATAGATAGAGGAGAGATAATTTAAGAGATATTGGACTACCTGAAACCCATGATCAGAGAAAGAGCCTAGGTATTCTTTCAAGAAATAATCCAAGAAAACTGTCCTGATATCTTAGATCCAGAGAGTAAAATAGAAATTGAAAAAAAATCCAACAATCACTCTCTGAAAGAGATATCAAAATGAAAACTTCCAGGAATATTATAGCCAAATTTCACAGCTCCCAGGTGAAGGAGAAAATATTACAAGCAGCCACAAAGAAACAATTCAAATATCGTGGAGCCAGAGTCAAGATCACACAAGAGTTAGTGGCTTCCATGTGAAAGGAGTTGAGAGCTTGGAATATGATATTTGGGAAGGCAAAGAGTTAGGATTGC
>NW_020940556.1:0-7163 GCF_900497805.2 Vombatus ursinus
TGGAGAAGGAAATGGGAAACCACTCCAGTGTCTTTGCCAAGAAAACCCCAGATGGGGTCAGGAGAAGTCAGACAACAAGAAGAACAATTGTTTTCATAATCATTGATTTGTAGTATGCTTTGAGATCTTCTACTGATAGTCACTAACTCCAAAGCCCTCTCTTTCCTCTTTCTGCCCTCCATTATTACCCTCGAGTTGCTTGACCTCCTTTAAAAGTTTTTTTTATTGATATTTTCTGTTTCTTACATCACCAGAGTATCCCATGTATCCTTCCCTCTCACCATCCTCCAGGGCTATCACATGTAACCAATAGTATTTTTTGTTTTAGGGAGGAAAAAAAAGTGAGCCCAACTGATCCATGAATTTGGTAAAAGGTGTGCAGTTGTAACACCTGTGGACCTCTCATCTCCTAGTCAGAGTAGGGAGAAGGTGTCTTCTCATGTTTCCTTTCCAGTCCCACTTGATCTTGAATATTTTGTTACAGGTAGTTTTAATTCTTTGAGAGTCATTCTTTCTATTTCAATTGTTGTAGTTACTGTGTATTTATTCTGTTTTCTTGGCTCCACCTACTTCACTTTGCATCAGTTTTCAAAGAGCTTTCCATACCTCCCTGTACTCACTGAGCCCATTATTTCTTAAAGCACAGTACTAGTGTTTTTTTATTCATGTTCCATACATTTTTACCTTTTGATCCCGAGTTGATGAACATCGACACTGTTTACAATTTGTAGGTGTCATGAACACTTTTATATTTATATATGATAAATAATTATACTTATATACTATAAATATTTATACTTATATACTATAAATATTCATATTTATATACTATAAACACACTATAAATATTTATATTAATATACTATAAATATTTATATAACATGAATATTTCATATTTATATACTAAGAATATTTTATATTTATATAATATAAACATTTCATGTGTATAATATAAATATTTTTGTTTATATTCAATAAATATTTATATTATCAAATATAAATAACTTTTATTTATAGAATATAAATATTATCATGTTTATATTTATAGAATATAAATACATTTATAGAATATAGATATATTTATAGAATATAAACATTTATATTTATAGAATATAAAAATACTTATATTCTATAAATGAAATATATTTATAGAATATAAATATATTTATATTCTATAAATATGGACATGTTTATATTTATGGAATATAAATATATTTTATATAAAATATTTATAATTATAGAATATAAATATATTCATATTTATATAATATAAAATATTTATATTTATAGAATATAAATATGTTTATATTTATACAATATAAATATATTTATACTCGTACAATATGAACATATTTGTATTAATACAATATAAATATATTCATTGAATATAAATATATTTATCTTTATACAGTATATATTTATATATTATATTTATGTTTATAAAATATATATTTTTATATCCTTCATTCACCAAATATATTCATAGAATTCATAGAATTCTATGATCATAGATTCATATTCATAGAATTCATTCATATTCATAGAATATAAATATTTTTGTGTCTATATTTGTATAATATAAATATTTTTGTATCTATATTCATAGAATATAAATGTTATTGTATCAATATCCATAGAATATAAATATTTTATATTTATATAGTCATTGAATATAAATATTTTTATATCTATATTCTTAGGATATATGTATTTTTGTATTTATATTCACAGGATATAAGTATTTTTATATTTATATTTATAAGATATAAGTATTTTTATATTTATGTTCATAGCATATAAGTATTTTTACATTCATATTCATAGGATGTAAGTATTTTTACATTTATATTCATGAGATATAAATATTTTTACATTTATGTTTATACTTATATTTATAGAATACAAATATTTTTATATTTATAGACCAGAAATATTTTTATTTTTATATTAATAGAATAGAAATTTTTTTATATTTATATTTATAGAATAGAAACATTTTATATTTATATTTATAGAATAGAAATATTTTTATATTTACATTAAAATGCTATTATATATATATTTTGGAATATATGGGGACTTTTTTCAGTTAATTTTGAATCTGTTTCCACACCCTTTCCTGAATGCTATTTTTATCACACTGTGGTGTGTAAGGGCGCATTTAAGATGTCTGCTATGAAGTTTTTATGCCCTAATACATGGTAATTTTTTTTGAAGGTCCCATGTATAGCCGAGAAAAAGTTATATTCTTTTCTATTTCCATTCAGCTTTCTCCAAAGGTCCATCATAGTTAACTTTTCTAAGATTCTTTTTACCTTCTTAATTTCTTTCTTATTTGTTTTATGGATCGGTTTATCTAACTCTGATAGGGAAAAGTTAGGATCACCCATTAGTAGTTTGACTATTTCCTTCATTTAACTTTTCCTTTAAGAAGTTGGATGCTCTGCCATTTGGTGTGTATTTGTTAAGAATTGCTATTATATAGTATTATTATGATACTTTTTAGCAAGATGTAGTTTCCTTGTTTATCTCTTTGAAACAGGTCTGATTTTGCTTTTCCTTTGTCTGAGATCATGATCGCTACCCTTGTTTGTATCTTGATCTTCCTTGTCCCCACTGTAGCTTATTATGGTCTGGGATTTTTTTGCTCATTTTTTCCAGCCTATTGTTTGATTTTAAATTTATGTTAAAGTTGGTCTCTGTTTCCAGAGTGGGAGCAGTAGGGAAATGCTATGTCTGACTCTTCAGCCTTTTTCATGCTGCTGTTTTCAAAGCTAGTTCTGGAGGTTTGAAGTTTTCAGTCCTTGAAAGATAATGTGATTTGGGGAGAGGTGAGATCACTGATCTCCTGGTCTGTGCTCTGGCTCTTTCACAGGAAGAAATTTTGATCCCTTGGGACTACAATCATTATAGCTACTCAGGGTCCTTGCTCCCTTGTGAGGAGAAGCAGTACTGTTCTAATGGTCCCTGATCCCTTGTGACTGAAAATGATACTGCTCCTCAGGGTCCCTACTCCCTCTTGCTTGAAAGCTCTCCTCTCTGCCCTTGAAATGTGAGCCAGAAGTCTATATAAGCAATGGAGTTGCCACACATCTTCCAGTCTTACATCCAGTGCTCACACAGGGGTCCCCTGTAATCTCTTTCTGACCAATTGCCCTGGTACCTCATTGTCTCTGGCTTGAGAGCTCCTGAAGTATCTTTGGTTCTGCTGCCACCCCCTAATCCCACCAATGAATTTGCATCCACTTGGGCTCCACACCAGCCTCTCGCCCCATGTTACAGATGTCTTCTTCCAACCTCTTAAATTGTCTTGGGTTAGAAGAATATCTCACCTTCACCTTTTGTTGGCTCTGCCTCTTAAGAATTCAATCTGAGCCATTATTTGAAAGTTGTTTGGAGGGAAATGTTGAGAGATCTTGGTTTAGTGCTTCCTATACTCTGCCATCTAGCTAATGGCTGGTTTTTTTATGTGAGGCAATTAGGGTTAAGTGACTTGCCCAGAGTTACCCAGCTGGTGAGTGTTGTGTGACTAAGGCCAGGTTTGAGCTCAGGTCCTCCTGACTCCAGGGCCAGTGCTCTACCCACTGTGCTACCTAGCTGCCCCTAGCTAATGACTTCTTGAATTGCTTAAGTGATCATTTGATCCTTCAAGAAGTAAAGGAATGAAAAAGGTGGAAAGGGCCATTATCACCTGGCTCTGAGCATTTTCACTTACTGTCCCTCATACCTACATTGCTCTCCCTCATCATCTCTACCCCTTGGCTTCCCTGGCATCCTTCACATCCCAGATCACATCCCACCTTCTACAGGAGGCCTTTCTTGGTCCCACCTAATCCTAGCCTGTCCCCACTGCTTATCACTTTCACTTTATCTTGTGCATAGCATGGTTCTCCATAGTTCTTTGCATACTATTTTCCCCATTACACTTAGCTCCTTTAGCACAGAGAAAGCCTTTTGCCTTTCTGTGTATTCCCAGCATTTACTTAGCTCAGTTCCTGGTACATAGTAGATGTTTATTGACTGACTATTCTGGATCTGATTCACACTAATGAGGAGGAACTGGTTCCTGGAATGAAAATGATGGGAATGCTGGGAGGAAGTGACCACTCAGTCCTAGAGTTTGGGATAAAGGAGAGGCAATCTGGGCATAGTCTGAGAAGCCAGTGAACCTAGTAGGTTAGTGTACCATGAACCAAAAGACCATAACTACTGGGGGCAAGGACTTATTTTCTCACAAAAGCTTCTCACAACCCTGAAAAGCAGTATGGCAGAAATTAAGTATATATCAGCATCTCACAATATAAATGAAGATAAGTTTTAAGTTAATACCTGAATTAGGCAAAAAGGAGACATTATAAACAAATTCCAGAATTAAGAATTACCTTTCTCATCTCTAGATAGAGAAAGAGTTCAATAAGAAAGAAGAGATAGTGAGGATCCTAGAATGTAAAATTGATCATTTAAATTACATAAAATTCAAATGTTTTTGTTAAAACAAAATTAACGCAGCTAAAATTTTAAAAAGTGGGGGAAAGGGGAAAAAATTTGCAGCAAGTTTCTGGGTTGTGTAAGGTATGTAGAGAACCGATTCTAATTTGTAATCATAAGAGGGATTTCCCAACTGATAAATGGTGAAAGGATATACACAGGCAGTTTTTTTCAGAGGATGAAATCTAAACTATTCACAACCATATGGAATAATTCTCAAATTACTAATAATTAGGAAAATGAAAATTACAGCAACTCTAAGGTTCTACTTTACAACCCTGAGTAATAGGACATTGATAGTGAAGACAAGAAAATATATAGTTAAGAGAACAACTAATTGCCCTTTATAAACTGATTGGTAAAAATGACAACCAAAAAAAGGGAAAATGACAATTGTTGGAGGGACTGGATGAAAACAGGCCCAGTAATATACTGATGTTGCCACTGTGAATTGGTCCAACCATTCTGAAAATCAATTTTAAAATATGTTCCAAAAGCACTAAACCTTTTGACCAAACTATACCACAACTGGGCCCATACCTTAATAACATCAAAAAAGAGGGGTATAAATGTATACAAAAATATTATAACAAATTTAGTAGTAGTAGTAAAGTGGAGACTAATGAGGTGCCCTTCAATTGACATAATGCGTAAATAAATTATGTTATATAAATATAATGGATTATTGTACTATAAGAAATGCCTAAACGAAAAGTTTGAAAGAAACCATGGACCTAGGAACCAGAAAGCAAACACAAAAGTCTGTCATGCAGAAAAAGGATTAGAGGTCAGAACCATGAGCAATAGTTTGACGTTATAAAAAGACCAATTTAGGCTTCACATCAGAAAAATCTTCTGAAAAATGAGAATTCTCCCAAAGTGCAGTGGGCTGCCTTGAAGAAGTGGTGAGTTCCCCCTCCTTGTAGGGGAACCAAGAAAAAGGTAGATGACCATTTGTCTGGTATGTTACTCTGGGCATTGCTTTCATTTATTGACTGGATAAGATGGCTGCTATGGTTTCTCTGTCAAGTTTTCTGCAAATTCTGTGAACCAAGGGTGACAAGGAAATCAGAGGACAACATATGGTTTTAAAAAGCAGTTTATTGGAGCTGGAGCAGACAACATTGTAGAGCTGAGCTGAACTCTCCCTGGACACATCTGAGGATATGTGTGCAGCACTGACAGGTTTTAGGCTAATGCAGCAATCCCTTAATTCCAGTGACAGCAGCAAGAGGAGGCTGACCACCTGTCACCTCTACTCTTTCCCTCCAGGTGCTTCACTGCTTCAGCTAGGCTGGCTTGCCTGCCCCAAAGGGAGCAGGTCCTAGGGATAGTTGACTGGCCCTTAGTTCACAGGAATTTCTTCCCCCAGTGATGACTGTCAGAGAGGCCTGGCTTCTAAGAAAAAGGAGGTAATAGGCCATTCATGCTATACATAAGGTACTTTACTATCCCTCTCCAGCTGATAGTGCCTTTCCCCGAAACAACTTTGCTTTTACTTTCTATATAATTTGTATATATATAAAATTAATGTATTTTGTTCAGACACAAAGACACAGAAACAGAAACACACACTCTCAGAAACACACACAATAAATATGTACACGTATATATGTAGGTTTCTCTGTGTGTGTATATATATATATATATATGTTGTCTTCCATGATGGAACATACGCTCCTCCAAGGAAGAGATTGGTTGGTTTTTGGTACCCTAATGGCTACCTCAATGCCTGGTACATAGTAGGTGCTTAATAAATGCTTGCTGCTTAGTTGCTTGATGTTTAGGAGCACCAGGGCCTTTCAGGAATCATCAAATAATATCACATACATGAATGTCTCCCTTTGCTTATGTTTGGGCTTGGCAAGAAAAATATTAAAATTGGCTGTAGAACTGGCAGATGGTATTTGGTGGCATTTGCTGTACCATTGTGGTAAAGGAAACCTAATAATCTTTAGGTCACACATCCTATACAGAATAGAGTCTCTCTTTTTCTCCACTGTCCCTCTCATGCTACCCTATCCTCTCTATCATGGTTTCAAATATATTGCTCTGATTTCCAAGGTCCCTATTCTGCTACATTAACCTGCCTCTCTTGCTCGGTATTCTCTTGCAAACAGGCACCTGGATTGTATCTTATTGCAGTCCCTGAATCTCCTATGCTGCTCTTTGCGCAGCACCCAGGCTCAGCCCTTCAAGGCAGGCATTGACATCCCAGCCTTGAGGAACTTTCACAATCCAGCTCCACTGCCTCTCCCCTGAAGCAACTGCTTCCTTTAGCAGTTCCTGCACAAGGATGGAGATGTGAAGGAAATCTTCCTATTCCTTCCAATTGCTCAACAAATGCTATTCCTGTCCCAGTGAATTTGTGCTGTGTCAGGAGAGCACAGCTGCGTGGAGCTGTCCCTTGTAAAATGCTGATCTGGCTTGGGGTTTTCATCCTCCCAGTTCCTCTTATCCAGATTACTGACAATATTCCCCTTCTATGGAAACCTCTGTGTCCTTCTAGGGAAGGTAGTCAGGGCCTCTCTACAGGTACAGGTTTGTCTGGTGGAACTCCTCTGATGGGTGGAAGGGAATGACAGATGGACTCATCTCTCTGTACATTATGCTGATCCCTTCTACTACATCAAATAATGCCAGCATCCCAACTTTAAAAATCAAGTTCTTCCATT
>NW_020940557.1:0-4222 GCF_900497805.2 Vombatus ursinus
ACACCAATGTGCTTTCATATCTTTGGTCTGACAAAAAAATAATCATTCCCATCAGTTATCCAGAGGAGGAAACTGGGGCCCAGGGAGGTAAAGTGAATTGTTATTTATTCCAAAGATCCTTGGTCTATATCTGGCAGGGGCCTCAGAATCATCTTGTTGAAAGCCCTCAATTCACAGAGGAGGAAACTGAGGCCCAGGGAATGGAAGTGATTTGCCCATTTCACACTAGAGATCATAGCTGGAAGGGAAGTCTCAGGTAATGTAGTCAAACCCCTTCAATATACAGAGGAAAAGACTGAAGCCAAGACAGTTGATGAGACTTGCCTGAGATCACACAGCTAGCTAGGGGCTGAGGCTGGATTTGAACTCAGGTATTTGTACCTCTGAAGTTCAGCAATTGTAGACACTCCATCCTGATGCCTCCTATACTCTCATCTCTCCAGATGTTCTAAGACTGAAGTCAAAGGGAGGAGTGGTCTCCTTTAATTTTGAAAGAAATAGAATTTGCCCAAAATGCAAAGTTTCATCTAGAAAACATTCAACAGATACCTGTTGGCCTGAAAGGAATTTTTTGGCTTCCTCTCTACATAAAATCTATGAATTATGAGTGAATTCCTTGAGGTCAGGTTTGCCTTTTGATGAAATGAGAGGTTTGAAAAGATTCACATAAAACCTTAGTTTATGATATACCAGTACCCCTAAAAATCACCAATTCATGCCCCGAAATGGTGGAAAGGCTCTGTAGGCATCCTATCATTGAAACAACTCACATCCTCTGATTCTCACACATGCACCAGAGAGGGCCTAGGGGTGACATGGTAGTACTATCACCCTGCCATTTTCAGAATAATTTTTGTCCGCCAGTTTCTGGCAAAAATTTAATATTTCCTCCTGACCCAGCTCAACACACTTGACAACAGGCATACACATCAGAGTGCCAAGTGACATTAGAAAAGAATGAAAGCACAGACTATACAAAACATGGCTCATTAAGAAAATGATTGAATTATCCAAAAATTATGTCTCTTGAAGTTTTTAAATGTCACATAATGATGGGGTGGGGAATATATGCGAAAGTCAGAGAAGAAGGCAAATCAAATAGACTAATCCCTTAGGTTTCAGACTTCAAAGTTCAGAAGAAAAGAACATAATTGCTAAGCATCAGAGGCACAAATACCTGCGGTCAAATCCTGCCTCACACACTGTTTGTGGCTTCAGTCTCTTTGACTTTCTATTAAGAGCTTTGACCTTGGTGGCTTGGAAAGGTCCTTTTACCTATAGGTTCTTTAATATGTAATTGGACACATTATTCTACTTCTCTTGGTCTGTTTCCTCATCTGGATAATTGGGAGGAGGGGGGAATAGAGAGTCTTTCTAAAACTGTGCCCTCTATTAGGGGCTGAGTGTAATGACTGAATGGAGAGGGAATTGAGAGAGAAAGAAAACATATTTTAAAGGTTGGCATTTAAATATGGAAAGTGACAGCTCTGTTCAGAAAGGAGTGCCATGGGATAGCCAGAAGGCTTGGGAAGACTGAGAACATAGTTCAGGGGGAGGAACACCTAAACAGATGCCTGTGTTTCCCCAGAAATTCTTGAAAAACCTTCACTTGGTTCATTAATTTCCCTCCTATATCTTCCCATTTCTCTCCTTTTTTGGGGGGGCTAAACTCCTCAAGAAAGCTTGTCTGATATCCTCACTTCTTTTCCTCTTATTCTTATCTTAACTCTTTATAGTCTGGCTTTGACCATATCATTCAGAGGAAAATGCTCTTCCCAAAGTTAATAAATCTATTTTAATTGCCAAATCTAATGACTTTTTATCAGTCTTCATCCCTCTTGACCTCTCTGTCCATTTTGACATTTTCATTCATCCTCTTCTATTTGATACTCTCTTCTATCTCAATTTTCATGACATTTCCCTCTTTGATCTTTTTCTACCTGTCTATTCACACCTTTTCAGAATCTTTCACAACTTCTTCATCTAGGTCAGGCTCATATGGGTGTCCCACAGGGCTCTGTCCTGAGCCCTCTTCTCTTTTCCTTCTCTAATATTCCACTTGGTGATCTCATCTAGTCAAATGGATTCAATTATCATCTCTTTGCTGAGGATCCTGAGATCTACTTCTCCTGGTCTAACCTCTCCACTGAATGCTAGTATCAAACTTCAAGTGCCTGTTTGATATCTCAAAACATATGTCCTATAGATACCTAGGTCACCCTGGAGAGAAGCTAGAATTGAGTCCTAATTTGACTTTAGATACTTTCTCTGTGAGCCAAGGCAACTCACCTACCCTCTGTCTACCTCAGTTTATTCAAATGTACTGTGATAATAATAACAGCTTCTATATCACAGAGTTGTTATGAGGATCAATGGAGATGATGCTTGTAAAGTACTTAGCACAATGCTTTCCACATTGTAGGCACTTACCAAATGCTTATTCTCTTCCTACACAGACATATGAAACTCAACATGCACCAAACTGAACTTATCTAGCCTGGTAAACCCTCCCCTCTTCCTGTTTTCCCTGTTACTAGAGAGGGTACCAATATTGACCCAAGTGGTAAACCTAGGTGTTTTCTTTGAGTCCTCACTTTCTCTCACACACACCCAGATCTATGCTGTGCCTAAAGCCTGCTGATCATACTTTCAAAACATCTCTCACATACAGTCTTTTCTCTCCTCTCACAGTTCTACAAAGTCACTGTATATCTTCCTCATTTGTAGCTGGGATTATTGTAATTGTCTGACAGTTGGTTTCCATCTCAAGACGCTGTGTACTCAGAGGATGATTCAGAGAAGATGGCAGAGTAGGTCAAAAAATTTAGGCTTTCCAAATCTCCTCCACAAAGAAAGACAGACCTGATCCTCTCAGAGTGAATCTAGAGCAGAAGAAATAAAGAAAAGTTGAGGTAAAGTTGTTGTCCTTCTAAGATAATGTGAGAAGACCTCAGGAAAGATGGGACCTGTAGGGATGGAGGTTTGGCAGGAGTGAAGTGCAAACACCTCCAGGCAGACTCTGAGGAATTAACAAACAACAAGCTCTGGGGGCAGCTGGGTTGGGAGGCAGCCTCAGCCTCAGGTGCCTTCATCTCACAGATGGTGTGGGGTAGGAAAGGCTAAGTAACAGAAGACTGAAGGACCTTCCCCTGTTGAGGGAGGTCAAGCACACCTGTGCTGACCTGATGAGGTCACAGGCTGTGACTGTGGGAGAGAAGGAGCTAGCACAGGCCTGGTGAATGTGGTAGCAGAGAAGCAGGGACTCTGATAGCTGTGAGTGCTTGCACGAAGGCAGAGTCCCTGGTCGGTTCCAAGGCAGAGAAATCAGCTGAGGTTTGTAAAAACCAGAGGAACCACAGGGAGTAAAAGTGTCTGTGACATAATGTAGATTGTGGCCCTAGCTATGGTTTAGAGGTGGAGAGGACTGCCCAAGGTTGGACCCCTATGCAGAGTTCAGAAAATAACAGTAAAAAGGGCCTGAGGCTTGGGGAATCACCCTTATACCTCCAGACTAGAACTTGATTATAATAATAAGCTGCTAACAATAAAATAAAACAAAATAAAAACATGTACACAAAGGAGAAAGATCCCAACACAGATGTTTAAGATGGGGACAGAGAAGATCAGGTTTATATTGAGAGGAAGATAGTAGAGATAAAAAAAAGCCACTCCCTTTTCAATGAGAAACATAAAAACGCCACAATCCAAAAAAGAGTTCTTGGAAAAACACAAAAAGAACTTTAAAAATCAAAAAAGAGACATCAAAGAAAAAACAGGAAAAAATAAGGGCAATGTAAGAAAATCAAGAAAATTATGAAAAAAATCAACTAACTAGAAATAGAGAATCAAAAACTTCAGGAAGAAAATAATTTCAGGAAAACTAGAATTGGGCAAGGGGAAGCTCATGATGTTCTAATACATGAAGAAATAATAAAACAAAACCAAAATAATGAAAAAATAGAAAAGAATGTGAAACATCTCAATCAAAAAATGAAAAAAAAAACTGATCTAGAGAATAGAGGGAAGAGACACATCATAAGAATCATAGGACTATCTGAAAGTTATGGCCAAAAAAATAACCTACATATAATATTATAAGAAGTACTAAGGAAAACTTCCCAGAAGTTCTAGAACAAGAATATAAAGCAGAAATAGAAAAAAAAATCCAACAATCACCACCTGAAAGATCACAGGAAGAAAATTTACAGGAATATCATAAGCA
>NW_020940558.1:0-2518 GCF_900497805.2 Vombatus ursinus
GGCGTTTGCTGTTTGTTGGGCCTCGTAATAAAACTTCTAACTTCCCTCCAGCTTTAGTGTCTGGATTTGACCCAATACCTTCTTGGAGTAGGTTTTGTTCCTCTGCAGACTGAGCTGGGGAGGGAAACGGATCCCAGAGAAGAGCTCTTTCTCCTCTTTTCATAGGCAGGAGGCTGCCCAACTGGAATTTACAGAGGGTAAGGTCCCATAGGAGTTAGGAAGACCCAGGCCTTGCCCTCAGGGAAAGGACTCCAACCTGTAGAGGGAGGGAAGCAGCAGGGAGGGTCAGGGTAGGAAATGAAGCCGATCTCAAAAGGAAAACTACTTCCCTCCTCTTACTTCTCTTCTGCACCCCTCTTTTCCCCCATCCACCTACAGAGCCCTCAGAGGAAGATGAAGCTTGGGATCCCAGACAGGATGAGACCAGTCAGAGTCTCAATGACCCCCTCCTACATGTATTCTGGTTCCTAATAACATCCTGAGTAAAATCAAATTTCGTGAACATAAGAATGCTGTTGATCAGCTTTAGCTGTCGACACAGGAAGGGGCATTCTTAGCTCACTCAGGAAGAAAGATCAGTTCAGGTTTTTGGCCCTCATTGGGGCTCAATTGATCTTAAATGATTATCACCATAAAGTTCCTAGTTACCTAATTTCTTTAGTCCAGAGGTGTCTGCAGTGGGCCACTTAATCAGTAAGAGTTCCATCTCACAAAACTCCTGCACAGGATTGATAAGAATTGAAATTCTACAAATCTCTTTCTTTGCATAATTACATAGTTTCTTTACACACAAAAATACTTCTACCAGTACTTCACTTAAACAATAACTCCAAATAGCTTAGTTAACAATTTTCAACTTCACAAGTGAGAGTCAAATAATCCCAGCTAAAACTTTCCCTTTAAACATAGACAAAACTTTGAAGTTCTCATTTTTTAAATTACAGTACTTAAAAGGAAATGTTACAAAATGGGTTCATATAGAATACCCCAACAGCCCCACTCATTCCTTTTTCTCTTTTCTCTGAAGGCACAGTTCTTAATCTAACATTCCATAAAATAAATTGCCCTTCCAATCAACATAACTAACACAATTGCTTACCAGGTTACGTATATAAGAAAATTCAGAACTATGTAAGCAGTATATTAAAAACTTGAAACAGACCCAATAAAAATCTTTCTTTCTTTTTGGACCCCTTCACTAGGTCCAACAGCCTGCAGGGGCCACTCCCACCCCTATAGACTGGCTCTTTTTTTTTCTTAATTATCTAAGCAAGCCCACCATTGTCTTTTTACTGGTCTGATAGCCTTGGGCCACATCCAGATTTTAGCTCAACGACACTCCAAATCAAGGAATTTGGTGGATGGGGGGCTTAGGTTTCCCAGGCTTGCCAGTCCCCGCCTTAAGAGCCTAGCCCTTATGGCCCACCCTCAACAAACCCAGTCTTTAGCCTAAAGAAGCAAAGAAGGCCTGGGTTAAAAAAATTTTTTTTTGTAATTTTCTAATTGAGGCCCTGATATATGAGAATATTTCATTATTTCCAAATCAATACACATCAATAAGTTTTTCACAATAACATATATTTATACCACAGAGCATACATTATAGAATTATTTCCACAATTGTAATAAACTTTGAAACAACCCATTATCAATTTACTTGAACGCACTCCTAAATCACTTTACACAGAGAATCATTCATCTCATCATTAATATGTTGAGACTATAACTTTAAACCACCATATTTTTATAATAGTCAAGATTTTAAATGAAAATCTGCTTTCAGTCTTAGAACCAAAAATACCTCACTAGGTATTTAACAGTTTCAAATTATCTCATCTTGTCACTAAAGATAAAGAGACATCTCCACTCTTTATCACTAAAGACCGATTCCAGGTCAAGAGTTACTTTAACACCATTTCTACCTCACAATGGTCCCTCAGATTTTACAATCTAAGAATTTTAGAAGTACAATACAATTTAGAAATACAGTAATAACTTAAACAATAAACTTCAGATAACATCAATTGCATTTCCATGTTATCACATACAGAAATTATCACTCTAACTCTTAGCCCTTTTTCTTTTTGGTGAGGCAATCAGGGTCAAGTGACTTGCCCAAGGTCACACAGCTAGTATGTGTCAAGTGTTTGGTCTGAGGCCAGATTTGAACTCAGGTCCTCCTGACTTCAGGGCCAATGCTTTATCCACTGTGCCACCTAGCTGCCCCTTAACTCTTAGCACTTTTAACAATTACATCAAATCATAAATAATGCTACTTCTAACCTATGCCATAAGCATTCAATCATCATTCATTTTTTCCTATAATAACCATTTTTATAGAACAGTAAACTTACATCCAATCAGATCCTAATTTATAATCACTAATGACAAACATTTAAAATATTTTTGTTTTAAATCCAATGCTCTTGGCCCTTTAAAAGGAAATATTCTCCACAAATTTATATATTCCCTTAAAAAGACACATGTAAATAATTCCTGCTCTAAACAGTTATCTCCC
>NW_020940559.1:0-2531 GCF_900497805.2 Vombatus ursinus
GTACATTCCAGTGGTGGAAGCCAGCATAGTAAAGGAAACTGATCAGCAAGTGTGGCTCTGGAGAGGAGGGTACCCAGTGTAGGGACAAGATGAAGATGTCCTGAGTGTATTCTGGTAGGAAATGTAGAGCTGGGTGGCATAAAAGGAGGTTCTGGGAGGAGTCATCCATTCAGAGAGAGATGCCCCAAGGTCTGATGGTTCTTCTGAGCAGTGAATTCCAGGTCAGAAGAGATGTTCCAGGAAGAAGAAGCTCCTGGGGCCTGATGGAGAAATGAAGAGCACTAAGATTTGGAGTTATAAGTATATGAGTTCAAATCCTGCCTCAGGTAGGTTACCTAGGTAAGATATTTAATCTCTCCCAGACAGGGTTTTCTTCTCTAAAGAATGATGCCTTCCAATTGGAAGGCCTGTAGTTTCCTTCCAGCTCATTATGCCTGTGAATGAGGAAAGGAAAAGAACTCCCTTGTGATTCTGGAGAGAGAAAGACATCCCTGGAGGAAATAGGCCATCTAGTAAAGGAGAGACATAGGCAGAAAAGACAAGTGAGGGCGGGGCTTGGTTTGGAGAGAGACAGAGACAGAGAGAAAGAGAGAGAGAAAGAGAACCACTTGATAATGGGCAAAGAAATGAGAAAAAAGTCCATTGTGGAGGACAGTGGAGCAATTGAGGAAGGAGATCACAGGCGAGGAAGAGATGGAAAGGCAAGGGACACCTCTCAATTATTGGGCAAGTCAACCAGGTGTCATTGTGGATAGCACATTATACTTGCAATTGACTATTTGCCTTTAAATCCCAAATTGACAGCTGACAAGCCTTGTTGCTCTGGAAAAATCACTTAACCACTGTCAGCCTCAGTTTTCCCTTAGTAAAATCACAGGGCTAGACTTGATGATGTCTAAGGATACTGTAGTTGAATGATCTTATGGGCACCAGACAGAGCAGAGAAAGCCCTTTTTGACTTAGAGTAGGAGAATAGAATTAGAAGGAAAAGCGCATCAATGAGGAGAGAGATAGAAAGAAGGGCAAGGTAGGCAGGGTGGTGGGAAGAATATGGACATCCCTCAGCTACATCCCTTAGTGGTCTCATCTTGGGCACCTGAGTTTCAATCCCACTTTCTATTCTTTATAATGTTTGAAACTCAGCAATTCATTTAGAGTGTTTAAACTGCCCTTTCTTTTATGAAAATTAGTTGGATTTGGACCTAATGGCCCCTAAGGTTCCTTCCAGCTCCAAATCTATGATCATAGTGATAATGGGGGAAAAGAAAACAGCACTTATTTATGGTGTGATTTGCTAAGAAGAAAAAGCTTCTGAGGAGGAGATAAAAGGTGGGGAGAGGGAGGGAGAGAGAGTGAGAGAGAGAAAAAGAAAGAGTGAGACTAGACAGGAGACAGAGATAAAGGGATAGAAACAGAAAGAGTGGCAGTGAGATATTAAGAGAAATCCAGAGATAGATACAGGAGGAAAAACAGAGAAAGGGAGACATAGAGATGGGGAGAAAGAGAGAGAGAAGCACCTGATAATGAGCAATGGAGTGAGGGAAGAGGCCATTATGGAGGAAAATGAGGAATAAAGAGAAGAGACCACAGGTGAGGGAGAGATGCACAGGGAGGAGACACTTGGCATGTGTAGAACAGGCCAGCTACATGTCCTAGTGGACAGAACATGACATTGGCTCTTTCAGTTTAAATCCCAGCAGAGCCGCTGACAAGTTCTGTTCCTCTGGAGATGTCACTTAACCACTGTCAGCCTCAGTTTTCTCATTAAATTGATGAGGTCAGACTCGATGGTACCTAATGACCCTCCAGCTCCATGATCTTCTAGAACCCAGAGAGTGAAAGGATGTTCACTTGGAATTAATCTTGGAATAGAGAGATAGAAAGTTAGGGGGAATCAGGCACTGAGCATGAAAGGGAGAGAGAGACAAATGTCCACAGGAAATGTAAGTGTGGGGATTAAGGGGAAACTGTAGAGTAAAACAGCCAGATATCCTAGAGGAGCTTTTTTGGGAGTCTGAAGGATCAGAGTTCTATTCCTAGTAAACATTCTTAATAAGTGTTTGACCCTGTGTGATTCAGTTAGAATATCAGCCTGTGTCCTCTGTTTTAATAGGGATGGATTTAGAGACAATAGTTCATTGAGGGAGACAGAGGTATAGAGGGAATGGACTACTGGGAATGGCCTTTGGGGGCCATTTGTGGGACTGATACAACAAAGTCTCCATATTTATATTCTTGGGAGTCATTAGGATCTGAGTTCAAATCCTTTCTCACCCATGTCCTTACTAGATATGTGACCCTGGACAAGTCACTTAAAGTGATTAAGCCTTTTTTTCTTCAGCCCTAAGATGAGAGGCTTGGACTCAATGATCCCTGCAGTTACTTCCAGCTCTAATTTTGAATCTGGGCATTGGGGTGATTGTAGAGAGTGGGCAGGGGCAGGAGGATGTTTGCATGAGAAAGAGCTAGACAGGGAAGTTAGATTTTTAGACCTGGGAGGGGTCTGGGGGGCAGCTCAGGGTCATTTGAGA
>NW_020940560.1:0-2178 GCF_900497805.2 Vombatus ursinus
AGAGGGCCATGACGTTGTCAAGGAGGTGCTGGGACATTCCCTAGAAGCTATTTCTGCTACAGTTGTGTCTGTAGGGAATGTATAGGAAGTTTTCCCAACTCAGTTGGTCTTTAAGGGAACACTGAAGTCTAAGGTGCCTGTGGGTTCTACTGGAGTCAGGGAGAGTGGGATGTTAGCAGTGCCCATGGTGACTTCAGGAAATATCTCAGGTGGAGCTAA
Source organism: Vombatus ursinus (assembly GCF_900497805.2). NCBI lineage: Eukaryota > Metazoa > Chordata > Mammalia > Diprotodontia > Vombatidae > Vombatus > Vombatus ursinus. Next base: position 220 of record NW_020940560.1, read on the forward strand.
GGCTTCTGTGGGGGATGGCATGGTTCTACCGTGTGTCTCAAGCCTGAGGCCATCTGCTACAGTGGTCACAGTGAGAAGTGGGGGATGAATTATAGCTATACCTGGAGTTGTCTCCACGGTGACCATCTCTGCTGGCACAGGGACTAGAACAGAATCTCTAACAGGGGAACCAGTCATGGGAACGCTGGTGGTGCTGGGTTCTGGTGATTCCTTTGTCATGTCTGATATAACTATGGTCCTTCCTGCCATTGTGCTCCTGGTGGAGAATCTTGTGACCTGGGCATTTGGCAGGGACATACCTAAGAGATGATGGAGAGGGTTGGAGTTATTCTGACAGAGATTGCTACTATTCTCAACAAGACTCCTTTTGTACTCGGCAAATCACCCAACTTCATGATTCACAGTCATTCCTCACAATCAATATGAGTATCCGACCTCTGACAAGCCCTTCCACCCTCCAAGTGACCATAGCAATCCACTACTGCTTTAAGGAGAGTGATTCCTAAAAGGAAAAGAACATTGCTTAAATGGATCTGGCCTGACACCCAAATTCAAAATAGGATGGGAACCTGGACTTGGAGAGATTTGTCTGATAGATGACGAATCCCAGTACCAGTTCCTGATACAGACAATGGGCTTTTTGAAATTCACTGTGTCTCCATCTAGCTCTAGTTTTACTGGGCCCAGGATGTTTATGACCAGATATTGATTGATACAATCTCCTATAACTTAAACCTTCAGCTGCTAGGGGTTGGGAGGGTAGGGGTTGGGAAAAGATGCCAACCAGAACAAAGTTTTTTCTTGCCCTGAGTTGGGAGTGGAGGAGTTAAGCTTGGGATTAAATGAAATAATATAGTCTATGTTACATGTGGGTAATACTGATTATGTAATAATAAAGATTTATGTTTTCTTTCACACACACACACACACACACACAAACCTTAGCAGTTTCTCCAGAGTTTCCATGAACACAATATATTAGCTTGAGAGAAAGTAATGGGGACAGCTCTGTGCAGCTTGATGGCAAACTCCCTTCTGAGGTCTGCCTTTCTCAAACTGTGGAGATAATTCCCATCTATCATCTACGAAGATCAGGAAACAAGGGCCTAAGAATGATGAACCCCTAGAAGAGAAGGCAGAAATGAGGCTTCTACTTACTTGTGGGATTTCCAGAATATGAAGTCACCAGAGAGTCACTTGGCAATGATTCAGTGACTCTTGTGACTTGTTGGCCTGGCATGTGTGCTATGGTCTCCACACTAGTCTCACCACCTGTAAGAATGAACGGTACATTAAACTGGGGAATGGTTGAACAAGTTGTGGTATATGATTGGTGGTGCAATGGATAGAGCACTGGGCTTAGAATCAGAAAGACTCATGTGAACGAGTTCAGATCTGGCCTCTGACACAACTGCGTGACCCAGGAGTCAATTAACTCTGTCTGCTTCAGTTTATCATCTGTAAAATGAGCTGGAGAAGGAAATAGCAAGCCACTCTTTGCCAAGAAAACCCCAAAAGTGGTCATGAAGAGTTGGATATCACTGAAAAATGACTCAACAGCAACACTACTATGCTATGAGAAATGATGAGCGGGATGGTTTCAGAAATGTCTGGGAAGACTTACATGAACTGATGCAAAGTGAGGTTTGTGGAACCAAGAGAAAGCTGTAGACAGGAACAGCAATATTGAAATGATGATCAACTGTGGAAAGGCTTAACTACTATGATCAATATCCAAGACAATTTCAAAGGATCCATAATGAAAAATGCCATCTACCTCCAAAGAGAGAACTCATGAACTCTTGAGTGCAGACTGAGGCATGCTTTTTTCCCCTTGACTTTTCTTGCTTTTTTGCAACATGGCTAAGGTAGAGAACTGGGCTTTCCATGACTTCATATGTATATAATAAGAATCATATCGCTTACCCTCTCAATGGGTGGGAGACCGGCTGAAAGGAG
>NW_020940561.1:0-1261 GCF_900497805.2 Vombatus ursinus
AAATTGTATCTCAAACCAGCAACCACTGGGGTCGATTTGGAAAATTCCCTTGCTGAAAAGGGGAAGTCCGAACCACCGGGTAAAAGTCGGAGATTGTCCTGATGCAGCCCCGAGGGCGCATTCTGAGGGGGTGGAGCTTCCATCTGGTAAGCTTGCTGAGGGGCCCTCCTTGCCCCACCTCCCAACTGGCTTGCAGCATTCTTTAGCATAATGGCCGGATTTGTTACAATTGTAACAAATTGCCTTAGGGCAGGCTCCACCAGGTTTCTGGCTGCATTGTGCCTTGAACTGACCAGCCTTTCCGTATAGATAGTACGATTTAGTCTCTTTTGTTTTCAGCACTTCTGATAGTCCTCTCCAAGCGGCTGCCTGTAGGCAGGCCATGAAATCCGGAAAGGTTTATCAGGACCTTTTTTAATCTTGGTCAGGGAGGGCCTTTGTTTCCCCAAAGCCTGAATCTTACTAAAAGCCCGTAGGGCACATTGGGAAACAGCTGCAAAGGCTGTATTTAGTGCCTCTTTTAACTCCTTAAACTTCTTCCATTCTAAAGGGGCCCAGGTCCTCCCTCCGTAGGTTAAGTGTGGGGGAGGGGGCCGTCCCTCCACGTGGCTTTCCTTGCTACGGTTTCCTGCTCTCTCCCGGCTACTGCTCTCCCGCTCCTGCCCTCCTGCCCGGCCTTGCTTTCTTTTCTCTTGCTTATTTTCAAATTCGCTGTTTCCAGTGACCTCTGTCTCACTCCCTGAGTCTGTCTCACTCCTAGACTCTTCCTCACTACTGATTTCTGCTTCTTTCACTCTTTTATACACTTCTTTCCCTTGCACCTCCCGATCCGGGACCTTACCAAACAACTGTCCCATCCTCCTTCCTTAGCCCTATCGGCTAAGGGTCTCGTCTCTCTTCCCGCAACCAGACCAGCTGGTCCACGGGGCCTCTGGCCTATTTCCTCCGCCCCACGTTGGGCGCCACTTGTACTGGCCGCACGCCGACCTTCTGCCAGCCGTGTGCCAGTACCTACTTCTCTTATAAGAAGTACACTACCAGAGTCTTACCCACACCCGGGTCTTCGGTCCTCAGCCGGATCACCACACAGAGACGAGCCATCGGGAGGTGCCAACACCAGAGCTTTATTCAGAGGCCAACACAGCAAGCCATCATAGCAAGCCCAAGCAGCAAGGCCAGAGCAACAGGGCAGGAGCCAGGGGAGAGCGCACGTGTGATCTGACCACGCTTGTTCCTAAAAACCTACTTAGCCCCTCCTCCC
>NW_020940562.1:0-1106 GCF_900497805.2 Vombatus ursinus
GTGATGTCTTGACTTATGCATGAATCAGATTTAAGTGAGGCAAAGTTGCACAAGGTCATGAGCCTCATTCTCTCTTCCAGTCATAGAGATCCAGAGGCAAGACAAAAGTCAAGATGGATGACCTTGGTGTCTTCTTTGGTATTTGACCAAGCTCTAAGTGCTTCACAGTGCCTGCTTCAGCTGCCTTCATAACCCTTGGAGCAAATCATTCTCATTCATATATTCCTCAAGGGGAAATATTCACATGTTCCTAACTCACCAAGGGTTTTAAGGCCTGTTGCTTATCCTCCACCTAGTTTGACCCATGTACCAAGAAGGTTTTAACAGGGTGTGGCCACTGTGCATGCTACAACTTCTTGGAGCCACAGCTGAAAGTTGGGTGACGGGTAGACACCAAAGATAGATAAGCAGCCCTGAAAAGGGCCCAGCAAACTCATACCAGTATTGCTAATCCTCTCTTAACATCTCATGCTACACTCATGGACAAGTTGCTATAAATCCAGGAGATAATAAGCAGAATGACAAGAAAAGTTAATCCCAAGACATACAAAGATGTGTTGTTTAGCCTAGTAAAGAGAAAACTAAGAGAAGACATACTAGTTGGCTTCAAATATTGGAAGATTTTCGTGTAGAAAAGTGATTAGTCTAATTAGTCCACTTTTAGGAGTTTTAAAGAAGCCTAACACCTTAGGGACAGCATAGCCTAGGGACCTGGGTTGAAATATATGGCTTTAGATACTCCTTCAATCTCTCAAATTGGATGATTATTTGACTAACATATTGTGGGATAGACTTTTTGCATCAGTGGTGTCAAACTCAAATTGAAGTGGATATGACAAAACTGCAGATAAAGATGCCTTTGGGTTGCACTGACTTAGAAAACCACATATTACCCAGCAATACCACTACTAGGTCTGTATCCCAAAAAGATCGTAAAAATGGGAAAAGGACACACATGTACAAAAATATTTATAGCAGCTCTTTTTGTGGTAGCAAAGGATTGGAAATCCTTTCCACTCCACTACACTACAAGAAACACTACAAGAACACTACAAGAACACTACAAGAAAGATCTGGGCCACACACTCATTCTTTGAGATAGCCCT
>NW_020940563.1:0-5054 GCF_900497805.2 Vombatus ursinus
TGTTCCAACTGAAGAAGAGGTTTTGAATGTCATTAGTGTCCTTTTGTATGAGCAATAGACCCTCCCACCTTGTAAATCTCCACTGGAATAAAATCAGTACCAGGTGTTTTGCCACACAAAAGGTGATTGAAATTTTCAGGGTAATATGACAAGAGGAGATTGTCTCCCAGGAGTTTAAGGATGCCTCCATTGTCCAGCTCTATAAAGGTAAAGGAAATAGATTATCCTGTGACAATCACAGGGGGGAATCTCTCTCTTAGTCATTGCTGGCAAGATTCTTGCCAGAGCCCTCCTTAATAGACTTATTCTTCTTCTGGAATATGGTCATCTATATGAGAGCCAGTATGGCTTCAGAAAGGGCCAAGGAACAGTTGATATGGTGATTGCTGCCTGACAACTCCAAGAGAAATGTCAGCAGCAGAACAGAAGTCTGTACAAAAGATATGAAGACCTGACCAAGGCCTTTGACAACATCAGTCAAAGGGGCTTATGGAGAATTATGTCAAAATTTGGATGACCAGAAAAGTTCATTATTATTGTACATCAATTTCATGATGGTATGTTTACCCAGGTTGTGGATAATGGACAATGTTCTCACACTTTCTCAGTCACCAGTTTAGTGAAACAAGGCTGTACACTAGCTCCCATGTTTTGTAGCATGATTTTTCAGCCATGTTATCAGACTCCTTCAATGAGGATGGACATGGCATCAAGGTCAGCTATTGCACTGATGGTAAAGTCCTCAACTTGAAAAAAGCTACAATCCAAGACTAAAGTGGACTGGGTGTTGGTGCATGATGTTTTTGTTTGCCAATGATTGTGCACTCAATGCAGCCTCGAATGCTGAGATTCAGTAAAGTATGGATCAATTCTCTGCTGCTTGTGCTACTTTCGGCCTAACAACTAACACCAAACAAACACATGTGTTGGACTTCCATGAGTCAAAACAGTGGAGTAAGCAGTAAATTGCTATAGTTCTCCCATATTTATCTCCAACAACCATAAAATAGTGCTCCAGAACAAATCGTGGAACAATGGAGCCAGCAGAAAGATGTGGTGAAAAAATCTTTTAGCCCAGGAGATTTGCAAGATTGTCAAGAAAGGTCCATCTCACTCAGATAAAAAGGGAATGCAATCCAAGCCAAGAAGCATCCTGGAAATCCATAAGCAAGTCCTACGTAGGCAAGCTAGTGGGAGATCCTGAGCCCCAGTGTGACAGAGAAAGCAAACACCAACACTATGACCTCCCACTTGCCTTAGCATACTCCGGGACTAGCAGACTCCCACTCCAAGAACCACCACATTCTTCAGCACAGCCCAGGACAAACAGGTACCCTCTAAAAGTCAGACCTCCATGTACTTCATGATAACTTTGGAGAAATGCAGAAAAATCCCACCAGGCCTCAGAATACACCAGACACCACCACTAGGACCCCAGATCAGCACCAACTGATCTACCAGACCTGTACATCCTCCAGCAGTGCCAGCCACTCCCTCAACATGACAGCAGACATAAGGGTCCCTCATGTGCCTCAAGGCAACATCAGCACAGCACCAGATAAACAGCCAGGGTCTGCCGTCCCTGGAACAAGAAGATTGAGACAGAGTCCATTCCACCCTGAGAGAACAGATTAAATTTAGAAGAAAGTAAAAAAGCCAAAAAAAATGAACAAAAAAAATTAAAAAAGAATCTGACCATAGAAACTTCTTATGATGACAGGGAAGACCAGGACACAAACTCAGAAGAGGACAATAATGTCAAAATTTCATGGGAAAAACCTCAAAGAAAAACAGGAAGTTATCTCAAGCCCAGAAATAAATGATAGAAGAGCTCAAAAAAGACCTTAAAAATCATATAGGAGAGGTAGAAGAAAAACAGGGAAAAGAAATGAGAGGAATGCCAGAGAATGGTGGAAAAAGAGTCAAGCTTGGAAAACTCTTTAAAAAGTAGAATTGATCAAATGGAAAAGGAGATACAAAAATACACTCACAAAAACAACACCTTAAAGATTACAATCTTCCAAATGGAAAAGTCCAACATTTAATTGAGGAAACCAATGCCTTGAAACTAAGAATTAGGCAAGTGGAAGCTAATGCATCTTTGAGACAAGAATCAAACAAACAAAATGAAAAGAAAGAAAACAATGGAAGAAAATGCAAAATACCTCATAGGAAAAACAACTGAACAGGAAAATAAATCCAGGAGAGGCAATATCAGAATAATTTGACTATTGGAAAGCCACAATAAAAAGGAGGCCATGGACAGCATCTTTCAAGAAATTAGCAAGGAAAACTGTCCTAATGCTCTGGAACCAGAGGGCAAAATAGGCATCAAAAGAATCCACCAATCACCTCAGGAAAGAGACCCCAAAATAAAAACTCCAAGAAACATTATACCCAAATTCCAGAACTATCAGGTCAAGCAAAAAATACTAAGAGAGATTAGAAAAAAAAAACAATTTAAATATTGGGAGTCACAATCAGGATTACACAGGGTTTGGCAACTGCAACATTAAAGGATCGAAGGTCATGGAATATGATATTGATATGATATTCCATAATGCAAAAGAGCTAGGAATATAATAAAGAATCACTTACCCAGAAAAATCAAGCATAATATTAAGGGGGAAAATGGTCATTCAACAAAATAGAAGGATTTCAAGTTTTCATAAGTAGAAGATCAGAACTAAACAAAAAAAAAATTACCTCCAATATCAAGATACAAGAGAAGCCTGAAATGGCAAAAAGGGGAAAAAACATAGGGATTCAAAAGAGCTAAACTATTTACATCCCTGCACAGCAAAATAATACTTGTAATTCTCAAAAATTGTGTCACTAATAGGACAGTTAAAAAAGAATATATGTAGACAGAGGGCATGGATATAAGGTAAATTTGATGGAATGATATAAAAATTTAAGGGATGAGAAAGAGGAGTACAATGGGAGCAGAAGGAAGAGACAGGTTGAATCGGGTAAATTATTTGAAATGAAGAGACATGAAAGACCTATTACAATGGAGGGGAAGATGGGGGTGTGAGTGATGAGCATTGCTTGAACCTTACTCTCATCAGTATTGGCTCAAAGTGAATATAGAAATCTATCTTACCTGACAGGGAAATAGGAGGGGAAGAGATCAAATAAGGAGGGTTGGGGACTGACAGAAGGGAAGATAGATCAAAGGAGGTGGTAGACATAAGCAAAACACTGGTGAGGAGGCAAAGGGTGAAAGGAGAGAGAGGACAAACAGGACAAAGAATAAGATGGAGGCAAATACACAGGTAATACTCATAATTGTGAATGTTAATGGGATGAACTCTCTCATAAAATGGAAGTGAGTAGCAGAGTGGATCAAAATCTAGAATCCTACGATATGTTAGGAATAGTCTACTTATCAGTTCTCTGAGGAAAGGAAGAACTCATAACCAAACAAGAGATAGAGAGCATTACAAAAGGTAAAATAGATGATTTTGATTCTATTAAATTTAAAAGCTTTTGTCCAAACAAAACCAGTGCAACTCAGATTAGAAGGAAAGCAGAAAGTTGGGAAACAATCTTTACATCAAGTGTCTCTGATTAAGGTCTCATTTCTCAAACATATACAGAACTGAATCAGACTCATAAGGATTCAAGCTATTCCCTTCTTTTTGCTTTACTTTTTTTATAGTTCCCCCCACACATACTTTTCATCTGTTTCTTCTTTCACATCATGACTAATATGGAAGTATTTTAACATGATTGCACATATATAAGCTATACTAAATTGCTTACTATTTTGGGAAGAGGGAAAATGAGGGAGGCAGAAAATTTTGGAATTGAAAATTTCATTAAAATGAATGTTAAAAATTGTCTTTACCTTTAATTGGAAAAATGCTATTTTTAAAAAAGAGCATGTGGTAGAGAATCATATGATTAGCAGTGGAAGGGAGAACTTCCTTAAACTGGAGTTCCTTTAACCAATGAAATCAAAGGCCCCTTCCTAATCTCTGTCTTTGTCCTGAACAACACATTGTGGTGACCTCATTACTGGATATCTGTGAAACCTGGACAATCTACCAGCTCCACACTAGGAAACTGAGTTGCTTCCCTTTGAGTTGTCTTAGGAAGATTCTGAAGATCACCTGGCAGGATTACATACCAGACATCAAGGTCCTTTCTCAACTTAAACTGCCAAACATTCAAATTTTACTACAGAAAACTCAACTCTAATGGGCTGTCCACATTGTTCAAATGTGTGTGTGTGTGTTGGGTCATATGATACCTGATATGTGTTTTATATAACTTTTCATGTGGCTATTTATTGGTGGCATGAAATTACATCTCATATCCTATAACTTCAAATAACTAGTTAATAAATAAAGCATATCAATGATACGATGTTCTTTTCTGGATTGTTATTTGTCTTTTGTCATGGGTTGATATCTTGACTAGCACATGAATCAGATTTAAGTGAGGCAAAGTTGCACAAGGTTGTCAGCCTCACTTTCTCTTCCAGAGTCCGAAGTCAAGTGGCAAGACAAAAGTCAAGACGACTGGAGATGGCCTGAGATACAGTGGATGACCTTGGCATCTTCTTTGGTGTTTCACCAAGGTGATTTTACTGAACTATAGGCACTGTGCATGCTTCTTAGAGCCACAGCTGAAAGTTGGGTGGCAGGTAGACACCAAAGGTAGGTGAACAGCCCTGAAAAGGGCTCAGCAATCTCTCACAGCACTGATACTAGTCCTCCCTTAATACCCCATATTATGCTTATGGATGAGTTGAAATAAATCCAGAGGATAATAAACAGAAAGAGAAGAAATGTTAATCCCAAGTCATATGAAGATGAGCTGTTCAGCTTACTAAAGAGATACTTCAGAGTGGACATGATCACAGGCTTCAAATATTGGAAGGTTTTCATGTATAAGAGTGATTAGTTCACTTTTACGTGTTTTAAAGACATCTAAAGCCTTAGTGACAACTTAGAGGCACCTGAGATGAAATATATTGCTTTAGATATTCCTTCAGTCTCTCAAATTGAGTTTGACAACACTGATGTAAAAAGCCAGCCCCACAA
>NW_020940564.1:0-10006 GCF_900497805.2 Vombatus ursinus
TGGCGTCTCCACCATCCAGTCTGGCTACGACATCCCCCAGCTCTCTCAGTGAGTACTGCGGTTGGTCCTTCAATTGTCTCTCTGGGGGTCAGCTGTCACTTGTGTTGGGACAGCCAATTGGCAAGTTTGTCTTACTTCTTAGAAGGCTCCAGGAAAGCTTCTCATTTTCCCATTTATCCCACAGCTCCTTGCAATCTGGTCTTTGCTTCTATACCTCCAGTGAAATTTGTCTTCCAAATTAACAATGACCGCTCGATTGCTAACTTTAATGATCTTTTTACAATCCCCAGTGCCCCCTGTACCTAGTACTGTGCTTAGCATAGAGGATCTCTTTAATAAATGCTTATTGATTGATTGATCTTCAGCATTTCTAAGTATTTGATGCTGTTGACCACTCCCTCCTTCCTATTATTCTTCCCTCCCTTGGTCTTTTAAATCTCCTGGTTTTCTCGCTAACTCTTTGCCTACTCTGTCTTATTTGTTAGATCATCCTCATCTTCCTACCCATTAAGTGAATGTGTCCTTCAAGGATCAATCCTTGATTCTTTTCTTTCTTTATTTTTCTATCTCATCCATTCCCCAATGATGAATTATTACCTCTGTACACATAATTCTCCAATTTATCTAGCCAACCCCAATATATACATTGAAGTATTACCACTGCACACATAATTCTCCAATTTATCTAGCCAACTCCAATATTTATGTTGAATTATTACCTCTACACAGATAATTCTCCAGTTTATCTAGCCAACCCCAATATTCCCTTTGATTTTCAGTCCTTCATGTTGAATTCCCTTCAATGCCAAAATTAAACACATAATCTTTCCCCCAAAACCTGCATACCTTCCCAACTTCCTTCTTTCTACCTATAGCATTATGATCCTCCAAGTCACTCAGCTTCATAAAGCTTGGATTCATTTCTGACTCTCCTCTCTCCCTCCTCCCTCACATCTAATCATTTTCCAAGTCTTGGCATTTTTATCTCAGCAATCTCTCTCTATCCCCACCTTTCCACTCACTCAGCCTCCACCCTGGTCTAGACTATGAGAATGGCCTCCTAAAGGACCTCCCTGCCTCCAATTCATCCTTTATCCTTCCTCACATCATACCTATACATTTCATTCTTCTGCTCAATCACTTCTTACAAATAATACTCTTGGAAGAAAGTTGGGAGTGCAGCTAGTTCCCCTTTCTGGTCAGCAGACCTTGGAACTTTTCAAACAAATGACTAACAGAAAACCCTACTTAGTCAAACTCTAGTCAGGAAGCAAGGATTGAAAACACAATTCTTAGCAATAACTCTAAAGACACAGACACACATTCCTGTGAAAAGTACAGAATGACCGAGGCCCTGTTCATCTGCTTGTTACAAAGCTACTCAACCACCCAGTGGGCTGGAGGGTAGTGGCTCCTGACCCCCCTGGCCACCCTCTGAGCTTCCACGCTCTCTAATCCAGCTGCCAAAGGAGAGAGAAAAGCAAAAGGAAGAGAATGAAATACCTGCATGCATCTTTCACCTGCCCTCTGACCACTCCTTGTCCTCTAGTCATGATAGAATACCCAAAGTACCTTCTGCATTCTGTGCATACTACAGCTCTTGGTGGGTTCACTTCATTTATGAGGGGCTAATAAAGTTAGGATCCATAGGGTCTAACCCTGTGAATGGAAAGCTGCCTCCTCAGACCAGTCGGTGGTCTGCTCCCTCTTCCAATATTTGTCAGTCTGTTGAGGAATTGAAAAAGGGAGGGTTCGTTATTATTTCTGAATTCCTAATAGGTGGAAAGTAAGGAAGTGTTAATTAATCATGAACGACCACTTCCTTTATTTTTTCATGGGTTGTTTTTTATTTGTGTTTTCTTTTACAACATGACTAATATGGAAATATGTTTTGCATGATCGCACATGTCCAACCTATATGAAATTGCTTACCATCTCGGGAGAGGGAAGGGGAGGGAAGGAGAGAATTTGGAAATCAAAATTTAAAAAAATGAATGTTAAAATTGTTTTTACATGTAATTGGGAAAAAGAAAATATTTATAAAAAGAAAAATTTAAGAATTACAATATTGCCATGGATAGTTAAGAAAATACTTTCTTTAAAAATAAAAAGAAAGAAAGAGATTAACGTCTATGTTTGTGATTTAAAGCCCTCAAGAGGCTGGGTCCAACTTACTTTTCCAGGCTAATTTCACACTACTTCTCTTTATCTGCCCTACATTCCAGCCAAACTAAATAAAGAACCAGCTGTTCCCCACTTTCCCGTTTCCATGCATTTGCACAGTTCTGCCTTCATACCTGAAATGCCTCTACATCTCTTATGTGTTGAAATCTTTCTCTCCTTCAGAGCTCAGCCCTGGTACCATCTATTACCTGACCTTTCCCTGATTTCCCCAGCTGAAAGTACATAGTAATGGCACTTACTTGTTAATCAGAATTGAATTGAATGGGAGGCTGTCCCTCGCAAGGGTACAGGAAATAAACACCAGAAATCACCATTAATTCTGTTCTCCACACTAGGTATCTGGACTTCATCCACGTCATGACCTATGACTTCCATGGCTCGTGGGAGGCCTACACTGGAGAGAACAGCCCCCTGTACAAAAACCCCAGTGACACCGGTGGCAATCCCTACCTCAATGTGGTGAGTGAAGCCCCTGTGTAGACTCCAAAGAAGACTGAAGAAAATCACCAGGTTGGGGCACAAAATGCACTGTCAATCAGCTCTCTGATCAATTAATCAACTGAATATTTCTAATACACAGCAAAGACATTCAATTGTTATGCTGGGGAAACTGATCAATTCATTAGTGATTAACTATGTGATGTCAAGCTTGTGAGTACCATGAGCACCACCCTCACTCCTGCTACTGGAGGCAGCTCGGTGACACAGTAGATAGAGCCCTGGGCCTGGAGTCAGGAAGACCTCCAGCCTCAGACTCTCAACCATTGTAGGACCTAGGCAAGTCACTTAACCTCTGTTTGCCTCAGTTTCCTCTACTGTAAAATGGGGATTATAACAGCACCTACCTTGCAGGGGTTGGTGCTCATTCGAGGATCAAATGAGATGATATTTGTAAAGCTCTTAGCTCAGTGCCTGACACATAGTAGGTGCTATATAAATGCTTACTCCCTCCAAACTAGAGAAAGGGAAGAGAATAAGGATTTATACAGCACCTATGATGTACTAAGTGCTCTACAAATATATAAGCATTTATACATTGCCTACAATGTGCCAGGCACTGTGCTAAGTGTTTTACAAATCAAATCTCATTTAATACTACTACTGCTACTACTAACTTATGTTTATATAGTGTTTTAAGGTCTTCAAAGCACTTCACATATCTGCTTTGTTAATTTGACTGTGTCAGGTAGGGCAGTAAACTAATAATTAAGAATCTGACTCCTGGATGAAATAAATATTCGTTCATCCATTCATTTATTCAACAATCACTTATTAAATTCCTATTGTATGAGAAATATTGGATTGAATGCTGAGGAAGGCAGGAAAATAAATTTTAAAAATTTCTTTGAGGGTAGATTCTCAAAGAGCATATAACCCTAAAGAAGAAAAAAAGACATTTCTCTACTCATTACAATACAATTAAGTATAATTAATTATAGTTATTAATTCTATTTAAACATGGTTAACTATTATACAAAACACAATATAACATGCTTAAGAGAAGTACAAACTTCTTGGTAGCAGACTGTCACTCTGGCCACAGAGAATGTCTGAAGTTCTCATCTGGAGACTATAGGAGAGCAAACATTCATCACGGAATCATGTCCTCAAACCTGCCAGGCCAAAACTTACAGCCCAGTTGTTATTAACTGGGGAGTAACTAGGGAATTCTTCAAGAAAGATGAGGTATTTGAACTGAGCCCAGAAAGATAGACCAAGTTTAAATGCGCTTCCATTGCAGGATTATGCTATGAACTATTGGAAAAACAATGGCGCCCAAACTGAGAAGCTCATCGTTGGATTCCCAACTTACGGACACACCTTCACCTTGAGCAATCCTTCTCAACACGGCATTGGTGCTCCTGCCTCTGGCCCTGGTGCTGCTGGGACCTACACCAGGGAGGCTGGCTTCTTGGCTTACTATGAGGTAAGTGTCTAGAAGTTGCATAAAAAAGGGGAAAGACTATTGTTGACTCTTCTACTTCTGAATAGAAATGTAAAGGGTTGCATATTCCCAGTGATGCTTAGCCTTCTTACTCTGTCCCATTTTCCTATAATTCAAAGCAGAAACTAGGAGGGAAAAATCATAGATCTAGACCTAGGAGAGACCCCAGAGGCCATCTAGACCAACCTCTTCATTTTAGAGAGAATGAAACTAAGAATCACGTGAATTCTTCACGTCACACAGAAAGTAAGTATCAGAGGCGAGCTGTGAACCTGGCTTCTCTTACTGTCTTTCCATGGTACCACACTTCTTCCTGTTGTTCCTTTGTGTCTTAGAAGGGCACTAGAAGGCCAGAAAAATCTGACTTTTAGATGGACCCTCACCCAGGCCACACAGAATATCTGAAATTCTCATCAGGAGACTGTAGAACAGCAAACATTCATCATGGAATCTTTGTAAATTTATAGTCCTACAAACTGCCAGGCCATACCTTACCCAGTTGTATAGGATGATAGAATGTTACATTTGGAAGGAATCTTGGAAATCATCTATCTGGACCAGAGGGTTCTTAACTTTTTTATACTATGAACAGCCTTTGGCAATCTGGTGAAGTCTATGGGCCTCTTCTCAGGGTAATGTTTTAAGTACTTGAAGGAAATGCTAAGTTCCAGTTAAAGGTTGATAAAAATAAAAATGCAATTTTTTCCTACCCCAAATTCATGGACCCTCTGATATATCCCAGGTTAAGAACTCCTAATCTAGACAAATCCCCTTCTCTACATCTTTCAATATTTTCCTTATAATTACTGAAAATAAATGATCCAAAATTTGTTAAAGAATTAGAATCCTGATGTGAAATGTTCACAGATAGGATTACATGCACTCTCCTTGAAGTCATTTTCACTCAGCCCCTTTCCTGAAAACTTTTCTCAACCTCTCTGCTATTCTCTTTTCTCAGATCTGCCTCTTCCTGAAGGATGGTGCTACTCAGGTGTGGGATGATTATGGGAAAGTTCCCTATGCTTACAAAGGCAATGTGTGGGTTGGTTATGACAACCCCAATAGCTTCCAAATTAAGGTACAGTATTTCTCTGAGCTCCCTTAAGTCCATTCATCTCTATTTGGAGTCCCAAAATCTTAGGAGAATCCAGGAGGGCCTGGATCAAACATCTGTCCTGCCCCCACAGGCTGACTGGCTGAAGAAAAATAACTTTGGAGGTGCCATGGTCTGGGCCATTGATCTGGATGACTTCACTGGGACTTTCTGTGACCAGGGAAGATACCCCCTGATCAATACCTTGAAGAAAGCCCTGGGTCTGGAAAGTGCAAGTAAGTAGGAGCTGTAGATGTGCCCAGGGTCCCAAAATGCCCTTTATCTACTTCCCACACCCTATAACACATGAAAGATAACTCAAATAATCAACTGCTAAACATCTACCCCCATTCTTCTGAGAATCAGATCTTCACATCTGTCCATATCCTGGCATTGTAATGTCAAGAACACAGCTTACGGTGTAAGTGGAATCCAGTGATGGACTAGGTGAAAAAAATGATCAGATTTGTTGACTTTGAACAGTTGTAAGGTAAAATGATGAACCGTCATGGGTTGGATTTATGGGGACACAGACCTAGAGCTGGAAGTGACCTCCAGCATCATCTAATTCAACCCCCTCGTGTTACAGATGAAAAAGAAATTGAGGCCCAAGGAGAAAGAACACTGGCTCTGCAGTTGACTGTCCTGTATTCCAATCCCACCTCCAGCATTTAACTACATGCTTGACCTTCAGCAAATCATTTAACTTCCCTGGCCCTCAGTTTCCTCCTCTGCAAAACAAGGGAGTTGGAATAGCTGGATTCTTGTTATTTTTTAATCATTTCTTAAGTGTCCAACTCTCTGTGTTGCTATTTTGGGGTTTTCTTGGCAAAAATAGTGGAGTGGTTTTTCCACTGCAAACTCATTTTACAGATGAGGAAACTGAGGCAAACAGGGTGAAGTGACTTGCCCAGGGTCACACAAACAAGTGTCTAAAGCTGGATTTGAACTCATGAAGAGGAGCTTTCCTGATTCCAAGCTAGATTTTTTAGGTCCCTTCAAACTCTCACTCTATGTTCCTATATGGTATAGACATGACTTGCCCAAAGGATAAAGCACTTTTCTTATAACAACAAGATGGTGAAGGGATAAGAATACTGGAGGTGGTACCATAAAAACTGGGTTCAAATCTAGAATCTACCACTTATTTTCTGTGTCACCTTGGGCAAGTCCCTTAAGATCTCTGAACCTCAGGGGTCTCATTGACAGACGAGATGATCTTTCTGGTCCCTTCCAGCTCTAAATCTAGTTTCCCATGACTTGTGTGAGGTAGGTAGTACAAATACCATTGTTTCTATTTTACAAATATTCTCAGCCATAATATACACCATAAATAATCTTCTTTTCATAATAATAGGATCATGACTCAGGAGTCCGAAGGGATCTTAGAGGTCATTTAGTTCAGCCCCTTCATTTATAGAGGCAGAAATAAATTCTATACCCAAAGAAACCATCAGAGACAGGATTCAAACAAAGCTCCTCCTTCTCCAGAGTCAGTGAATATCCCCTTCAGCCATGCCACCTAACTAGGACTTATGTGATACTCGAAGTATGTTATCTTTATTTTTCATATGTTCCATATCCTTACAACCATTACAATGGTTACATTAATTACAGTACAATCCTTACAATCATTTTCTTTTTGTAGATAGTGCAATTTTTACAGGTTAGGAAACTGAGGCTCAGATAAGTTATAAGTGGCTCTCCTAAGGTTACAGAGCTGCAATTCAAAATCCAGGTAACCTGACTGTCCACTCAATGCTCAAACCTCTCTTTCCCCAGTGCCATGAGCCTTTGTTAAGTCCACAGTGATTTTCTCCTCTTATGTTCCAGGCTGTCCCTCCTCAACTCAACCAATTACTCCAACCACATCAGCTCCTGGTGGCTCAGGTGGGGGCAGCTCTGGGGGCAGCTCTGGGGACAGGGGATTCTGTGCTGGCAAAGCCGATGGTCTCTACCCTGTGGCCGGTAACAGTAACGCTTACTGGAACTGTGCGAATGGCATAACCTACCAGCAGTACTGCTCAGCTGGACTAGTCTTTGACACCAGCTGTCAGTGCTGCAACTGGGCATAAACTTGACCTTCCTTTCCTTTTCCCATTCTCCTGGCTTAATAGCCTTTGCTTATAATGTACTAATAACTCTACAATAAAAACTGCAATGAAAACCCAAATGGTCTCAGTCTTATGTAACTGATGCAGAAACATTTTAGGTGAGAGTGTTGGTATGGGGCAGATGTTAAAGATTCCATGGGCAGATCCTTTGGGGTATATGTGGGTAGGGACAACTCGATTTTGTCCTGAAGCCACAGATGTGATAACAGCTTATATTTACAAAAACTCAGTGATCTTCTAGAGAACAGAGACCTGTCTTTTGCCTTTCTTACTATCTCCAGGTCCTAGAGCACAGTGTAGGCACCACACAAATGCTAATTTCCTGATTGACTGAGATAGGGAACAAAAGGACTGTTATTCCCATTTACAGGTGAAGCCATAGAAAGTCAGGGATTCATTGACTTGACACAGGGTATATGGCAGATCTGAACTCAAATCTAGGTTTTTTGACTTGAAGTTAAGCACCATTTCACCATGCTCCCCATGTTCTACGCCAACCCATTTCTTGTTCAGCCTTGTGGTTATTTCAAGGTATCCAGAAATCCTCTATTCCAGAGTCACTCATCATGTCCTCTCCCTAATCATCTGAAACCTTTCTCTGATCACTTTTCTCATAAGGTGATAGATGGAAGACCGGAGTTCATATGTGATCTCAGACACTTACTAGCTGGATAACCCTGGGCAAGCCATTTAACTTCTACTTGTCTCAGTTTCTTCATCTGTAAAATGGGGGTGATAATAACACCTACCTCCCAGGGTTGCTATCAGATGAGATATTTGTAAAGTTTTTAGCACAGTGACTGTCAAATAGTAGATGTTATATAAATGTTAGCTCTTATGAAGAGGGAGAGAAACACACAGACAGAAAGAACCAAAGTCAAAGAGAAAGAGACACAGAGACATAGCAACTTGAAAGGAGAGAGATAGAAAGTCAGAGACAACAAACCGGGAGGAGAGACAGAAACTGAGAAGAGATACATAGAGAAGATAGACATAGACGAAGACTGAGACGCATTCGCCTGACTCTAAAGACATTGTAAGGAGTTTAAAAAAAAAAGGAGCCTTCTTTCTTGTTTAATGTCTAATGTGGCTTTTAACTCCAGGCCAATCCACACTTCTGGTGTCCCACTAGCCAAGACAAAGTCTGGAGGGTTACAAATAGAGTGAAATCTTTGCTCAAGTTGCAAAATCTAATCAGCCCCAGTATCCCTGATCTCTTATTTCAATGTTGTATCTCCTAAATACTAGCTATTATTATTATTATTTGGGCAGCTAGGTGGCAGAGTGGATATAGTAATAGGCCTAGAGCTAAGAAAACCTGAGTTCAAAATCAACCTCAGATACTTACTAGCTGTGTGACCCTGTTTGCCTCAGTTTCCTCATCTGAAGAAGGTGCTGGAGAGGGAAATGATAAACCACACCAGCGTCTTTGCCAGGATGTTTCCTGCCCCACGAAGGGAGGATGAGTTTAGGAGAAAAGATGATAAGCTTGGTTTTGGATAATTGTCTAAGAGGTCTCCAGGATGTCCAATTTGAAATGTCCAATAGGCCGTTGATGATGGAGGCCTGAAGCTCCAGAGATGGGAGTCAGATATAAAGGTCTTTGGAGTCATTTACTGAATGGATGATAGCCAAACGCATAGGAGGTGATGAATACACAGAGAGAGGGAGAAAAGAGCTTAGGACAGAATTTTGGGGAGCAGCCACAGTTAGGGAACTTGACATGGATGATGAGCCAGCAAAAGAGAGTGAGGAAAAGCAGTCACATGGAAGAAACAGAAAAGAATGGAGTCCAGAAAAGAGAGGGGTTTCGATTTATTAGATCAAAACCTTTGTGGGTTCTTTTCCAACAGGGTGTCATCCATCCATGTATTAAAATCACTAAAGATCTTTCCAAAAATGTAGCAGAAATAACCCTACCAGATGACTCTCTGCTTATAAACAACAGGTTAGGAATCAAACTGAGACCTATCTACACATTGTGATGAAGGAGATTCAGCAAAGAATCCAAGAAGAGGGTTTCCCTGAATGTCTTTCATCTTTCCTCCTTTTTTGTTTTGTCTTGTCTTGTTTTCCTTCATTAAGACAACCATTTGTTACTATTCTGATCTCACTAAATTCTGAATAAAATAGGTGTTTCCACATACACAGCAGAAGAGAAAGAAAAGATTGTAGAGGAAAGGGGAGGTTTCTTTCCCCAAGGACCCCCTTGCCTTCCTCTTCCATAGAGAACATCACAGGCTTTTGGGACAAACTTGGTGCCTTCTCAGACATCTAATCTATGAAATTTCAGGAATACAGGCAATTAGGTAGCTTTCTTGTGGCAGGCTGGACCAGCTTTCACCAGAAAAGCTCCTGGAGAGGGTTCCAAAAGGCTAAAGGTTTTGGGGACCAGGGATGAGAATGAGCTATTCTGTGGCCTGAACAGCATCTTTGCTCCTCAATAACTTCTGAAAATTCTTATAAATTTATTTTTTCCATGTACATAAGTGTCCTTGGACATGTTAGAATCCTATATTAAGAGCTGAAAGGACCTTAGAAGTCATTTACTTCAAACCTCATCAGTAAATTCCAAAACGAGCTGCTTTTCTATGATTCCCCTTTGGTGTGCAAAGATCAGAAAGGCAATGGAGGAGAGAGAAAGGAAGGTCTCTTTGATACAGGGACTTC
>NW_020940565.1:0-2603 GCF_900497805.2 Vombatus ursinus
TTGAAAATCACAGGGACCTGTTCCTCTTACTCTCCAACCCTCCTCCTGCCAGCACCCAGACAGGACTGATCTGAAATTAGAGTTCTTATGTACATGGATATTCTTTAGTGAGTTTAGCTCTTCTCAAGAGCAGAAAGAATATTGACTGAAACAGCTATGCTTTCTTTTTTTTTAACTTTCTTTTTCTTTTTTTTTTGGTCTGGTCTGTCTTTTCTTTCACCACATGACCAATAACTTATATCAAATTGCTAGACTTCTCAATGAGGGGGGAAGGGATGGAGAGAGGGAGAGAATTTGGAACTCAAAATGTTTCTAAAAACAAGTGTTAAAATTTTTGTGTGTAATTGGAAAAAAATAAAATGAACAGTGAAAAAAAAGAAGCCAGACCATCAAGTGGCCAGCTCTTCCTAGAAGCCTGCCCAGGAAGAGCATCTGAGAAACAAAACCTACTAGGCCTTTCCTGGTTCTCCCATACACACACACTACCAACACTAGTCTTGCAGGTGCCTTTCCTCTGAGATTACCTTCTATTAACACTCTATATGTCCTGTATGGACAGTTTTTACATGTGCCTACCTGCCACCTCTATATAGACTGTGAGTTCCTTGAAGGCAGGGACAGTATTTTTTCCTTTCTTTATATCCCAGCACTTAGCCCAGTTCCTGGCACATAGCAAGCACTTAATAAATGCTTATTAACTGATACATAGACTTTTTAAAAATCCTAACTCTGTGATTTCATTAGTGAATAGGCCTCTGAGTAACTAACTACCCCCATCAGTGCATATTGTCACTTTCTGTATAACATACAATCTTGGGGAATTGCTTAGATCATTGAAAGGTTGACTTGATCAGGGTCATGCAGCCCATATATATGATGGGCTTGAACCCCAAGACTTCCTGACTTTGAGACCAGCTTAGAGGCTTAGTAAAAATCCTCCTTAAACCATATATTCTTGCTATTCCTGTTGAGGTTCAGCAGCAGAATGCACTAGGGCACTGTCAGAATCCTATGATCTCTGACTACCAGGGCTCCCAAACTTCTGACACAGACACATCATGAGAAGAGAAAGCTCAGAAAAGTGTTATCAAGCTGTGTCGATGTTATTGCTGTCACTGACCTTGTGATACATGTTCATCCCTGAACAGTCCTTTGGGATTCTCTGAGCCAAAGACCTCAGGCAGCTTCAGCATGAAGCAGTACACAAGCATTCCACAGTTGCAAATGCATCACAGAGGGATATCAAAAGCTCCATAGAAGTGCCAGGCACTCCCACACACACATACATACACACACACACACACACACACACACACACACACGTCAAAAGCTATAATTCCTCCTTCCATACAGTATAGTGAACTCTGCAGACACAAGGTAAGGACCAGCTTAGGAACACCAGCCCAGAGATTTTGGATCTCCTTGCTATTATGTGCTCATCACAGGCAACCTCAGAGTCTGAGAGAGATTGATGTCCTTTTTAGGGCTATTTGTTGTCTTCTTGGTCCTGTAGTTCAACTACCTTATCTCCTTGTTTTACTAACAGGTGGACAATAATTTCATGGATGGAAATCTTGTTCACAAATGGGGGTTGCAACAAAAAGTTCTTCTGGGATGCAATACTTTCAATCATGGTGTGCTATCCTGGGTGAATAGCTTACAAGAGCAGAGTCCTTGCCCTGCAAGAACCTTCTTACTCTTCAATAAGAGGGTTCTCAACCCCTAGAAACTGACTCCCAAGAAAAATTATTTTCTTAATGAGTGAAAATTGAAGTAGAGGGGATATTTAAAATATAATTGTCACTGGAATCAGGTAATATGGATTTTTTAAAATGAAATTATGGAATTATGCCCAAAGAGTTATTAAAATGCCTACACCCTTTAACACAGCAATGCCACTACTAGGTCTATTTCCAAAGATGATTAGGTGAAAAGG
Source organism: Vombatus ursinus (assembly GCF_900497805.2). NCBI lineage: Eukaryota > Metazoa > Chordata > Mammalia > Diprotodontia > Vombatidae > Vombatus > Vombatus ursinus. Next base: position 1,937 of record NW_020940565.1, read on the forward strand.
AAAAAAAACCTATGTGTTCTAAAATATTTAGAACAGCTCTCTTTGTGGTGGCAAAGAACTGGAAATTGCAGGTATGCCCATCAATTGGGGAATTGCTAAACAAGTTGTAGTATATTATTGTGATGGAATACTACCGTGCTTTGAGAAATGATGGGCTCATTGATTTTAGAAAAACATGGATAAACTTACATGAAATAATGAAGAGCAAAATGAGCAGAACCAGTAAAAGGAATATTACTTTAAGAACAACTTAGGGCAACTAAATCATTTTGACTAATATAAATACCCAAATTAACAACAAAGGACCTATGAAGGAAGGTTCTATCTTTTTCCAGAGAAAGAACTGATCAATTGAAGTATGTATAGAATGGTTTTGCATACGTATATATACATACATACATATATATATATATATATATACACATACATACACACACGCACACACACACACATATTCGTATCTAATGGTAGCCATCTTTGGAGTGTGGAGGCAGGAAGGAAAAAGGTGAAAAAGAAATTTACATGACAATTTTATTACATATTTAAAAGGAATAGCAAGTTGTACATAATAGATTTGCAGTTTCATGTGCAATCATGTTTTTTTATTATACTGTGTTACAGAAATGCTTGTTTTATTCCATAAATTAAAAATAAAATAAATCAAAAT
>NW_020940566.1:0-2274 GCF_900497805.2 Vombatus ursinus
ACACACACACACACACACACACACACACACACACACGCACATGCGCACACCTCCTCCTAGGTTAGGGACCCTCAGCTCTGCCATGTAAGTGTGAGCCACTCTGTCTGGAAAATGGGTCACTTCCTCTCCTTTCATGATGACATCCAGAGAGGAGAAGCTTCCATGATGTTTGGCCAATCTCCCTTCAAGTGAATTTGCCCTGGGGATAGAATTTGCTACAATTACAATTACAATTACAATTCAGATCATGCAGGTCCTACTCAAAGACACCCACTTAAGGGAAGCCTACCAACTCCCAAGGCAACCCCATTCAACTTGTAATTGTCTCTAATGAGTAGGAAGTTTTTCCTTACTATTACTAAAAATTAGCAGGCACAGATGCTAGTGTGCTCTCCAGGTTCTGTTGACCTGTAGGTGAATGAATAATAATAGGTAACACATGATGACACCACTCAGTCAATCAACAAACCTTTTTAAACAACTGCCCTGTTGCTGGGCATTGTGATAGTTGCTCTGGATACAAAGACTGAAGCTGTCCCTACTCTCAAAGAGCTTACATTCTATTGAGAGAGACAATATGTGCACATATGATTAACCAACCAATCAATCAGTATTTATTATGTGCCTTCTACCTGCCAGATATTGTTCAAAGTGCTAGAGATACAAAGACAAAGATGAAATGGTCCTTACCCTCATGGAGTTTACATTCTACTGGGGAAATGACTTGTTTTTATGATATATATTATCTATTACATATAACATCTCTCTGTCTCTCTCTTTCTCTTTCTCTCTATCTCTCTCTATATCTTGTTTTTATATCTCCTAGATTTCCCCCTATATCCCTCACCACCCCCTTTCCACAGAGTCATCTGTTATAAAAAGAATTTTTTTTTGACTAGGCAATGAGGTTAAGTGACTTGCCCACGGTCACACAGCTAGTGTCACCTAGTTGCCCCTAAAAAGAATTTTTTTAAAAAAATAAAAAAGAGGAAGAAAAAAATAGATCACTACATCAATAAAAAGGCATCATATGTAATGTTTCATACCCATGGCCAATCCATCTCTGCAAGGAAGTGGGAGAGTTGTCTTTCAGATCTCTTCTTTGGCCAAATTATTTAGAATTTCACAGGATTCATTTTTACTTGATTTCGTGAAGGTCATTCTTTCCATTTACATAGTTGTAATCATAGCTCTTTCCTGAGCTGCCTTGGCTTCTCCCTCTGCAGTTTTGCTTGGTGATCTGATTGGCTTCCATGAATTCAGTTATCATCTCTATACATGTGATTCTTAGGTCAATTTGTCCAGTCCAAACCTACCTCCTGATCTCCAGTCTTGCATTTCACAATGCCTGTTGAATATCTCCAACTAGATGTCCTATAGACATCTCCACTCAACGTGTCTTAAACTGAACTCATAATCTTTTACCCCCAAACCGTCCTCTCTTCTCAATTTCCTTATTATAATTGAGGGTACTTCCATTCTCCCATTCCCTCTGGCTTGCAAACTAGATGTCATTCTTGATTCTTCTCTTTTTCTCACCCTACCCCCTTGCCAAACATGTTGCCAAGGTCTATAGTTTTTGCCTTCATAATAACTCTCATATATGCCCCCTAATGCCCTTTGTCATTGGCACCAGCCTGGTGCAGACCCTCAGCACCTCACAATTCCCAGCTAAGCTTCTGAAATTCTAGACTTCAATTCCAGGCCTCTGCTTTAATCTCACCTTGAAGCATCCCTCAACACTTGGGTCCTTCCCATTCTGGAAGATCTGTTCACCATTGCCAGACCCATTCTCCTACTGGAGATAGACCAGACTGGTCAAGCTTCCCTCCCCTCCTGGCTGTGCTTCTGACTTTTTGGACTTCAACAATAAGGCCCCTACCCTTAGATTTTAAGCTTCCTTTCTATATTGTTGTCTTTCCCCGTTAGAATATAAACTTCTTGAGGGGAGGTCTTTTCTTTCTTTTTGCTTCCAGTTGTAACCCCAGCACTTAAGACAGTGCCTAGCACATTGTAAGCACTTAATAAATCCTTGTTGCCTTGCCTTATGGTCTGTCCCTGCTTCAAGTCTCTCCCCACTCCAGTCCGTCCTCCATTTCGCTATCACGTTCATCTTTCTAAAGCATAGATCTGATCATAACCCCTTCCTCTCAATAAACTCCCTGTTACCTTTGGGATTAAATATGAAATCCTCTCTTTGGCATTCAAAGCCCTTCACAACCGGCTCCTCTCACAACCTTTCTAGTCTTCTTACAATTTACTCCCCCTGCCCCC
>NW_020940567.1:0-8089 GCF_900497805.2 Vombatus ursinus
TCAGAAATGGGTTAAAAAGGGAACATATCCATCTAGAAACATATAAAAGTCTTCCAAAGGTAGAAAGAAATGAGAGGGCAAAGGGATAGGATAAGGGAGGGACTTTGAAAATGGTGTGTAGATGAAGAATCAGGAGAGGGAATAAGGATGAAGCTCTTAGAAAGATAGATAGATTAAGGTGAAGGGGCAGGGGGAGAGATAATAAAGGAGGGACTCTTAGAGGGGTGGGTAGATTAAGGAATAGGAGGGCAAAGTAGAGGGGAGAAAGAAATTAGAGTGAAGAGGGACAAGGTAAATAGGGACAGAAGGATAATGAGGAAAATTAGGATGGAGGGAAATACATAAGAAGAAATTACAACTTAGATTGTGAATGGGATGAATTTATACATAAAATAGAAACAGTGCAGAATTATCTGGTAGTGGCTAAGAAATGGAGAAGTGGAATACTGGAAGAGAGTACACATAAAATACACAATAGTAAAGCACTATAGTAACTTCTTGTTTGACAACTGTCAACATTTAAGTTCGGGGCATAAGAATTCATTATTTCATAAAAATTGTTGTGAAAGCTGGCAAGCAGTCTGGCAGAAATTGGGCATAGAACAATATATTAACCACCAACCAAGATAAGGTGAAAAAGGACTGGTGACCTAGATGTAAAGGGAAATAGCCCCCCCCAAAAAAAAACGAAAAGAGGGGCAGCTATGTGGCACAGTGAACAGAGCACCTGACCTGAAGTCAGGAGGACCTGAGTTCAAATCCAACCTCAGACCAAACACTTGACACGTATTAGCTGTATGACCCTGGGCAAGTTACTTAACCCCAATTGCCTAAAAAGAAAAAAAAATGAGAAGAATATATAAAATATTATTTATCAGAGTCATGGTTATGAGAATAATACGTGAAGAGAGAAGAGACAGACAACATCACTGAGGTATAAAATGGATAATTTCAATTATTTAAAATAAAAATTCTTATGTAAATAAATCTAATATAGTCAAGATTAGGAAGAAAGCAGAAAATTGGGGGAAAACTTTCATAGAGGATCTCTCACATAGGGGACTCATTGCTCAAATATACAGAGAACTTTGCCAAATTTCTAAGATTACAAGTCATAACTCAATTGATGAATGGTCTAGTGATATGAACAAGCAGTTTTTTGATGAAGAAATCAATACTATATATAATTATATGAGAAAATGCTCTAAATCATTATTGATGAGACAAATGCCAACTAAAATGACTTTGAGATATCATCTTATATCTATAAGATTGGGTGAAATGATAGATGCCCGTCAATTAGGGAATGGCTAAGCAATTTGTGGTATATAATTGAGACTGACTATAATTTAAGAAACAGTGAGCTGGGTGATTTCGAAAATTAAGGAAAGACATGGACCTATGAAGGAAGATGCTATTTACCTACAGAGAAAGAACTGACAGGTAGAAATATGTTTAGTATCATCTTACATATATATATATATACATATATATAGATAATTCTGCATATATATATATGTATGTATTTAATTGTAGCTTTCTCTAAGGTAGGGCAGCAGGAGGAAGAAAAAATAGTATAAAAAGTACACACCAGAGAATGTAGAAGGAAACAGAAAAGCTGGTTTGGTTTGAAAACAATGGGTAAGTTTTATTACATAGGTTTTTCTGAAATGCAAAAATATGGTTTTATATTGTATCCTTTCTTATGTTCTGCTATGTACAGGGACATGTTCATTTTTTTCCTTTTTTGATTTTGTATTTAAGTGTGCCATGTAGCTGCCCCTATAGTCAAAGTTTCTTGAACCACTACTAAATTCCAAGTATTATTCCATCTGTTGAAGACACAAACAGGAAAGTAAAGCAGAGCCTGTTTTGGAAGAATTTTGAATCCCTTGGCGGACACCCTTACTTTTTGAGTAAAAAATAACATTACCTGTGCAGGAGCTGATTATACTGTGCTCTAGCTGTTTATCATTCATCTTGATTAAGGCTAGATAAGAAATGAAACAAAGAATAGCCTCTTTTACCAAGTCAAAAAAAATCAGTCTGGGAGGGGAAGACCCTCAGGGTTTCTGGCCAAATCTCATTTCTTAACTGGCCTTAATCACTGAATGGATATTGCCTCACTCAAACTGACAACTGAAAAAGACCTTAACTTCAAAAGGCCAAGGTGTCCCACTGCTTCCAGGGCCATCTTCACTTATCAGAATTTATATCTTGGCACTGGACCAGGGTGGCTCTGGGGGAGAAAGTAAGGCTGGTGACTTTGCACAGCCCTTCCTCACTTAAATCCAATTAAATTGCAAGTCATGGCATCACTTTCCTGATGCTATGGTCCTGTTCCAAAAGGAAGGACAAACAACAATAACAACTTTGAAAAACTCCTGAAAATTTAACAATGACTTCTCAGAAACTTTTAGAAGCTGATTGCAATGGGAACAATTGTCTCAATCATAATTTGATACTTATTTTATAAACTTCCTTGAACATTCTGATCAGCCATTTTCTTGTTTTTCCCCAATTTTGCTGTTGTGAAAGTGGAATTAATGTGAACTAGAGAGCCAGGCACTGTGGAGTGAAGCCTGCTTCATTTTTACTCCACTGCTGTTAAATTTTTACCTTTATCATATCACTTCTGATAAGATTAAGAATATAAAGGGTAATTTCAGTGGTGAAGATTTAGTCTGAATTTCTGTTGTAACTGAAAGAATTCATTATGCACTTTAGTTCATAAATTCAGGATTTCATTTGGCTCCTTTCTATCTTTCTAAACAGCAAATTCTTTCTCACAAATACAAAAATCCAGCAAAAACATCTTTTAAAAAAAGAGAAAATGTAATGCTATGGTTTGGACACGTGATGGCAGACTAAAACTGTAATATCTCAACTGACCACAAGGCGGCAGACCTGCCTCCAAAGATGCAATATTCTTATTGGACACCAGATGTTACCGAAAGAACATATTATAAAAGTTAAAGTCACTTAATTGTTCAAAAAACTTTTCTTAAGCAGATACTAAATTCCAGGGGCTGCTCTAGGTGCTGAGAATACAAAGATAAACATGAGGAACTTTGTAGCATTTAAAATATATACATATATATGTCTATACAAAACATCAGCAAAAGAAAGGGTAATGGGATGGGGGCCTTATAATTACATGGGACCATATTAGTCAGTCAGCATGCATTTATTAAGTGTGTGCTATTTGCCAGACACCGTGCTCAGTGGTAAGTGTGGAAAAAGAGGGCAAAATAAAAAATCTATGCCTCAATTTGCTCACAATTTAATTGGAGAATCAAAAAGGAAAAAAATATAAAGCTATATACAGTATAAATAGGAATTTATTTAGAGACGGAGGGTATAAGAATTGAGAGGGGTTGGGATATACTTCATATCAAAGATTAGTTGTTGATAGCACCTTTAAAATAAAATATGGGAGCTAGTAGTGAGAAGTAAGGATGAAAATCATACCAGGCATGTTGGATAGGCAGAGAAAATGACTGGAGTCAAGAGATGGAGTATCTTGGTCATGGAACAGGAAGGAGGCCTTTGTCACAAGATTCAACAATAAGTGGAAGGGAGTAAAGTGTAAGAAGTTTGGAAAGACAGGAGGTGCCTAGGTTATAAAGGGCATTGAATGCCACATGCCAGACATTGCATTTAATCTTTGAGATGATATGGAGGCTTTAGAGTTTATTGAGTAGGGGATGAGATGGTTAGACTTGTGTTTTAGGAAAATCACTTTGGTGCCTGAATGGAGGATGGATTGGACTAAGGAGAGACTTGGGGAAAGAAAAACACAAGAATGAGCTCTTGCAATACAAGACCAGTGCATGTATGAGGTGATGAAAGCTTGCAGCAGAGTGGTGGCACTGTTAGGGGAAAGAAGGGGGCATAGTGTAGAAATTTTGCAAAAGTGGCAACTCTTTGGACACAGATATGACATGTGGAGTGAGAGATTATGAGTAACCAAAGATAACACCCAGGTTGTTAGCCTGTAGGACTGAGAGGTGGTGGTATACTCTACGGTAATGTAGATGACAGGAGGAGATTTAAGAAGACAGGTGAGTTTGGTTGTAGACATATTGAGGTGAAATCTCTGTTGGACATCCTATTCCAAATTCCTGAAAGACAGTTGAAGGTGCAAGGTAAGTAGAAATGAAGGTGAGTAGACAGGTTGGAGCAGGATAAGAAGAATTAAAAATCATCAAGGGGCAGCTAGGTGGCACAGTGGATAGAACACCAGCTCTGAAGTCAGTAGAATCTGAGATCAAATCCAGCCTCAAATCAAACACTTGACACTTACTAGCTGTGTGACCCTGGCCAAGTCACTTAACCCCAACTGCCTAAGAAAAAAAAATGAAAATAAAAATAAAAAAAAGTAAAAATCATCAGGATAGAGTTGGGTATTAAATTGATGTACATTGGTGAGATCAAAAAGAGAAACAATATAAAGAGGGAAGAGAAGAGGGCCAAAGATGGAACTGTGTGTGATACCTACAGTTAGAGCAGTCAGAGGGCATGATCTAGTGAAGGTGAATGAGAAGGAGCAGTTGGGTTTATAGGAAAACCAGCAGAGAGTGCTGTCTCTAGGGAGAGCAAAAAAACTAGAGAAAAAAATAATATCCCAGGAGGAAAAGGTGATCAGCTGTGTCAAAGGATGCAGAGAGGTTGAGGAGAAGGAGGGCTGAGTAGAGAGCATTGGATCTAGCAACTAAAAGATCACTGATAACTTTGAAGGTGGTAGTATTGGTGGAATGATATATTTGGAAGGCAAATTATAAGGGGTTTGAAGAGAGTACCAAGGAAGCAGAAGCATCTATTTTAGATAGCCATTTCAAAGAGTTTAGCCACAAAAGGAATAAGAGATACAGGTTGGTAGTAGGGATGAAAGAAATGAATGATGACTTTTTGAGGATGGGGAAGGCATTAGCATGTTTATAGGCAGTAGGGAATGAGCTAGTAGACAGGGAGAGGTTCAAAATAAGTGACAGAATGAGGATGAGAGAGGAAGCAATATGTTGGAGGAGAGAGGTGGAAAAGGATTGCTTGAGCAGGTAGAAAATATGGCCTCATCAATGCATAATAACACCTCATCAAGTGAAACAGTGGTGAAAGAGGAGACATTGACAAAAAGCATATGCTAGTTTTAAGATAAGAGAGAAGGAAGAAGTAAGAACACAGCTTGAATGACCTAACTTGATTTCTGTAAGAGATGAGGAAACTTTCTCAGCTGAGATCTTAGGGGTCATGGGGGCTTTGAGAAGGGATCAAAAGGTTTGGAAGAGCTGCTATGGAACATGGGGATAGTTAGTTTGTAAGACATGTATAAAAGGATTTCTATGTGATAATAAGAGAGCCATTGAATGTGTGTAACAAATTTGTAGTACATCAAGCAGGAATAGTCGCTTGATTTTCTCCACTTTCATTCAGCAGCACAACTGGAAGAACAAAAGTAGCAAACTCAATGAGAGATCCCAGTCTGAGGCTTGGCAAAACATAACTAATGAAATGATAAGAAGGCTAGGGATAAAAGGGAAGAGAAGTGTAGAACTGAAATGGTTTGCCAAAAGAGCAAGGTGGGGATAAACGGTCTAATGCAGGGGACATGATCTGGGAGATAAGTGAGAGGTAGAGAAATTGGAGGCCACATTAGGGATGAAGAATAAGGTTTGGTAAAAGATGTCAGAGGGAGAAGTAGAAACATAATAGATTGAAAGGATTTTGGAATTCTTATTATATAGAGGTGGTATACTTGTGGAAGATGATAAAATAAAGGCTATGTCCATTGTTGGGTTTGGCTAAAGTGAGATGTAACAGTAGGACATAGGAAATGAGTAGGCTGAGGAAGTGAGTGGTTAAGGGTGATTGAGGGAGAGTCAATTTGTAAGTTGAAGTCCACTTCTATGAGGCCATGAGGTGGAGAGGGAAAAAAGAATGTGAGCTATTTATCAAACTCAGTGAGAATAGAAAGTGGGTGTGATCAAGGTATGTAAACAACTTCTACCAAGATTCTGATTGGGTGGTAGATATGAAAAAACATGCTCCTCAAAGAAGAGAATTTACCAAGGGAGAGATTTGGGGAGAAGTGAATATTCCAACTGCCTTTCATAGACATGTGAGCTGAGGAGGATGTGTGAAGGCATAGCCAGGACTAGAGAAGGTGAAATGGAAGGTTATATCTTTAAGGGCTGTAATCAGGTTTGAGCTATAGATTGTAGATGGAAGGAGTGGGAGAAGAAAAGATTTAGAATAAAGGAAAGGTGGTTGTCAGTGGAAAAGGCATTTCACAGGGTACATTGGAAGGAGTAGGAGTGTCTGATTGGAACTGTGAGGTTGGAAGATTGAGGAGGATGGTAACAAGGAACTAAGTGATGGAAAACAGCATTTAGATAATTACCCAAAGGGAATAAGACTTATTGTCCTTTGTATAATATGACCAAGTATGAGAATGTTCATCACTGAGTGGAATGTGCCACTCTTCTACTGAAATAAGACTCAAGATCTGGTAGAAGACAAGGTCCGATATGAGATATGAGGAACGTGGTCAGATTCCTGCTGACGTAGGAAGAGGTCACAAGTTATCTGAGCTGTAATAAAGGATTCTAAAGAGGCAAAGGTGAAGGGGGCATGCATCCCAGCCTTGGATGACTGCTGTTGCAAAATGTAGATAGGAAACAAAGTGTCATGTAAGAAGTAAGAAAACCAGAATCTTTGGACCATAAAGTATGTGAGGACAAATGATATCTATGATGGGAAATTAGGAAGGTAGAGTGTAGCCAGGTTATGAATGTCATTCAATGACAAAAACAGAGGTCCATATGTGATCCTATACGTCATTGGGTATTTCAGAGTTGATTGAACAGAGGAAGGCATGAATACATGCAGGGTGTGGAAAACTGGGGATCTGAGCAAATGAAGGATTGCTGACTAGAGAGATATTGTGCAGGTAGATAAGTCAGGTTTCTCCAATTGTCCAGGTGAGAAAAGATGATATTGCTTGAGTCAGTGAGTCAATTTAGCATTTATTAAACATGTACTATATGTTAGGCACTCTTCTAAGCAGTGGGAATAGAAATAAAAGTAGAGGAGGCAGCTAGGTAGTGCAGTGGATAGAGCTCTGACCTTGGAGTCAGGAGGACCTGAGTTCAAATCTGGCCTCAGACACATTACGGTTAGTAGCTTTGTAACTCTGGGCAAGTCACTTAACATCAATCGCTTCACCAAAATAAAAAGAAAAAAAGAAAAAAGAAATAAAAGTAGAAAAAAACAGACCCTGCCTCAAGGATCAAACTTTATAATGGGAGACAACAGTGCAGAAAAAGCCAAAAACTGTTGTAAGTTGGGGTTGGCATGGCAGAGAAAATCTGAAATGCTGCCTGGAGAAGAATGATCTTTGACTGACTGGGCCCTGGGAGGAGCCATCCAACCAGCTGGAGAGGTTTCAGAAGTGGAGTATACTTCCAAAGTATGAACGCAACACCTAGAGTCAAGTTTCAAGATGAAAAGCTGGAGCAAGGAAGAGGAAATTCAACCTGAGGAGAAGTGGAAACAGGTGAAGAATGAGACTTATGGTTTAGTAATGACAGGACATGGAAACTACCTGGATATAGGGATTGGAAGAAAGTAAAGACCATAAAGTTAATTCACATCCACATACATTTATAAAGTGCTCACTATGCTTGAACTATTATTCTAAATATTTAGAATAATAATACAAAGAAGAAGTAGAACAAGTAGAAGAAGAAGGAGGAGGAGGAGGAGGAGAAGAAAATGAATGAAAACAGTTCCTGCCTTCAATGAACTTGCAATTTAATCAGGGAAGAAAACACAGAAAAGGAATTTGAAATTCGGGTCAGACACATAATACAAACTCATGAAGGAAAAGTCTGAGAAGACCTACAGGAGAGCAGGACATAGATAAATATGATGTCTATCTTTAGTCATCTCTTTAAATGGAGGGTTTGAAGTTCATGACTTTGCTCAACAATCAAAGTGGAGGAAGTCAGTGAGGAAGTGTGAATACCTTTAGTATAATTTGTCAGGCAGATAGACAGAAAAGAACATTTATTAATCACCTTCTAAGGAC
>NW_020940568.1:0-5255 GCF_900497805.2 Vombatus ursinus
CCTCCTGAATCCAGAGCTGGTGCTCTATCCACCGTGCCACCTAGCTGCCCTTCTCTAGCTTGAGTTTTTGACCTTCAAAGTCTTGACTATACAAGCAGCATTTTCTTGTCCTCAAATGCCTTGACTGCCCCTTTTCTTCCACTCTCCCTGATCTTTTGGGTCTTTGCTGCCATCAGCATTCACTGCTTCTGCTATAGAGCCTGTGTAGTGGCAGCAAGAAGAAGTTAACAAACAAATTTACTGTTAACTGGGTTCATTACAAGTCTTTTGTTTGACAAGTTGGGGACTCACTACTCTGCATCAATACCCAACTAGTATATATTCACTGATGGAAAATGATCCTAAAAAGTCTTTCAACAAGGTTAAAGAAAAAGGCACAAATAATGTCATAATAATTGAAAGTATGTTCTCATTTCTTCAGATTAAATAATAGAAATCCAGCGACCCTTCATCTTGATCCATAAGAGAGGTAGTAGAAAAGCCTGGAGAAAAGAATATTCTAAGGGGAAAAAAAAGAACAAGGCACTTATACCTCTGAAGAAAGAACTGAGGACGACATCTCCTTGCATCTACTAATGTAAGTCATTTAAACTCCGTGTTTCCTATTCAATAAGACTCCTGAATATGTTTTTGCTGCTGGAGAAGTGTGGAAGGGAATGAAATCAAAGTTAGGAAAACCTTGGAGGGGATTAACAAGGTAAGAGACTCATAGGGTTGGGATGTTGTTTGTATATTTTTCTGTATAAAATGCTATTCCTTTTGGTTAGTTACCAACTTGATCTTGTTTTGTAGTACTATGTTTCACTTAACCAGCTCAAGGCACCATCATTTGTTGTAATTTTGAACTTGAAATCTTTAAGAGGAAATGAATAGATTTGGCATTCATTTCCTGGTGCTGAATGATATAGGTGTTGAAGGTACTCATATAAAAGTGATACTGTCTATTGACTTTAGCATCTCTAGTTATTGATGTTGTAATCCTGCTTTGAACTTTGTTAGTTTTTTACACATCTACATGTATATATGCAAGAATATGACTCTTTCTTCATGTCTATTCAACATATCACTTTGTAATAAGACATTGAATTCTGTTTTTTAACCTCTATATTTAAGATTTATTGAATCGCACTTTTTTTCCCAAACTGCTGGAAAAAATGCACAACAATTTGAGAATTTGTTATTTCAGAATAAAGTTTATAAAGAGTCATGTGAAGTATTTGAATCAGAACTTTAAATTTTGGTGAGAATTCTTAGATAGATGTACAAATACTCAATTCTACATCTTTTTTTGTTTTTGAATCAAGTTAGGTCATATCAAGATTTATAGAGATAAGAGCTAGTGTAATCAGAATCCCAATAAGAGTCACACAATCTCAGAATTAGAAGAGATGTCAAAAGCCGTTTATTCCAACCTACAAGAATCCCCTGTAAAATGAGAGCATTGGGTTAGATAACCTCTCCATTCCCTTCCACCTCTAAGTCTTTGTAGGTGTGTAAAGAAAATGAAGATTTTAGTGCTTTGAAAGTTTATGTGTAAAATGTTGGTTATTCTGTAAAATAGTTTATCATCTGACACTGCTCACCTAATTTGTGAGCCTATCATAACTATTGGCTGCCTTTGGCAGTCCAGAGAAGGGAAGACTGTAAGGTTGTGAGTGCATCTGTACTGGTTTCTAATCTTCTTCTGGGTCAATTCAGTTCTCACAGTTAATTTGGCTGTTTTCATAAGTTGACACTCCTTTTTTAATCCAATGGCTACCTGGTGTCATCATGATATCTGCAAAGTCCTATTATGAAATGATCTAGGGAATTGCTCTTGTAACTTAAGAGCTCCCTGGTAATGTGCCTATATTGTTTAGCTCAAATACTTCACATTTCATTTCTATGCACCCCTATGAAACACTGAAGAGAAAAAAAAAAGTGACAAAAAGGAGATTATCAGATGTACCAAAAAACGTGTGGTGGAAAAGCACAAGATTTAAGGATCATGTACATATTTTGGAAAGTATCAAAAAGCATATTATGTGTTAGTTTGCTGCCTTTGTGATTACTGACTTTTGAGAATTTTTAAATGTTCTAACAGCGTATTGAAAAAATTATGATGAAAAGTTATATCAAACTCCAGGAAGTTAACCCTGCTATATTGGTGGGAAGTATGGCATAGTAGATAAAGGGCTGTCTTTGGAATCAGCAAGACAAGGTTCCAGCTTTATACCATGCCAGCTGTATTTATTGTGGGCAAGGCAAGTCACTTATCTCTGAAACTTCTGAGAGACTGTCTAAAACGAAGTGATAGGTGAGTTTCTGATCTGCATTAGTAGAAGTAAATTTCCACCTTGTGAGTTTCCTACATGGAACCCTGCTGTGCACATTTCTGTTCTCCCCTCCATCCTGTTACGCCATGTCTGAGAAAGGTAAAGACTTCTAGTATCTGATAATACCTGAGTTGCCTGGGACCGTAGAGTTAATTTAAGAAAGTGAGTAAATAATAATTTTATCGATAGCATTTGACAGATGGTTATCTAGCCCTGTTTGAAGGCCTTCAGTGAGGAGGATCTCCCTACCTTCTATGGTATCCCATTCCACCTATGGACAGTTTAATTAAGAAGTTTTACATGTATAATAACTATTCCAAATCACTATTCAGCTGGAGCTGTGAATTCTCTCCTCGGGAACAAGCAAAACATCTCTTCATTCTCTTCCATATGAAAACCCTTCACATATTTAGAGGCTTAAGTCTTGTCTTTTCCAGGATAAACTTCTCCAGATGACTCAACTCATCTTTGTATGGCCTGGCTTGAAACACCTTCTGCATCCTGGTTGCCTTGCTATGAATGTCCTCCTGTTTTTCATGTTACTTCGTAGAATTTAAGACCTAGAACTCAACAGAGTACTACTGACTGTGGTTAGATTGCCGCAGAATACAATCAAACTGTCATGTCCATTCTCCTGTACGCTGTACTTCTAATAATGCGAGCTAAGGTCTCTTTAGGGTTTTTGTTTGTTTTGGTTTGGTTTTGGCTCCTGTGTTGCATTGTTGAGTCATATCAAGGCTGAAGTACACTAACATCTTTCTGTATCTAATTGAGTGTTAACATAGTGCTGAGGCTCCTGAATCCTTTACAAAATGGAGCTATTTTCGATGGAGCCTATAGTTAGGAAGTGGCAGAGAAGAGGAGACACTTAAGAATATCTTTGCAAGATAACTTTGGAGGTATGTTACAATGGATACACATCTGGACTTGGCGTCAGAGGAGCTGGGGTCTTGGCTACTACCAATTCAATGGACATTTGGTTAAGAACCTGCTATTTTGCAAGTACTGGGGGCTCTGAGACAACACTTTTTTTTAAAAGCCGCTGTCCTCAAAGAGCTTTTATTCTGTAGGATAGACGCAATATAAAAACAGAAAAATATTTTTTAATCTTAGATAAATATGCAGAACAAAGTCTACTTATATGTTAATTTTTCTTCTTACTCCCTGCAATCTAATTCTATAGATGAATAGTTGGCTGTGGTTGACTGTACCTTGAGAAGTTATTCAGACCACTTTTGGGTCATTCAAGCTTTGCTGTTGATATATAAGAAACAATTACTATCTCCCCAGGAATATTATCCTTAGCAGAATTGTGAATGAATGACATCTTTCCTATGTTGACTGAAAGGTGGATGGAAAGAAGGAAAAGTCTCATCAGGGAAAGCAACTTAGCCCATATGAAAAGGAAGTTTTAGAGCCCTGTGGGACTCAACACATTTCTGTCTCTTGGTTTGAGGTTATAGAACTATGGAGGTTGTTTCTTGCTTTCCATCATTGAAAGATCCACCTTAGGTAGCTTAAAGGCTGCTGAGTGCTCTGCAATTCTAGTAGCCTGGACCCAAATGAACTCCACTGGGGATAGCTTCTGCGTACTTCTGTAGGACTAGACACTGAAACCTGAGTCAGATTTCTTAAGGGTTTTTGGTCCAAAAAGGCTCCATTTTTCAGATGAGAGTATCTTTATCTCCATTTTCCAGAATCTGTGCTGCTGACTTTTAGGCCAGGTAAGGAGGCAGAAGATTCATGATTAAACCAGCTTCTGGGCTTTTGCTTGGGAGAAAAATGAGGTGTGCTACTTGGAGTGGACTAAGTAGGCTGAAGCAGTCAATCTGTCTACTTTTGCCATCTCTTCATTTGCGACTTTAATTTACGGACTGTCTCTGCCATGTGGTGGTTCTTGGCTTCTCCTTTGGTGAGGACTTTATGGGGAGTGTATCCTGTATCTGTCAGCCCTGCACACTGCTCAAAGCCGCGGATACTCTCTTATGTCTGAAGTCCTTGTGCTCTGAATCTTGTGTTCTGAAATCTGCCTGCTCATCATTTCTTATAGCACAGTAATATTTGATTACATTCATACACCACAACTCGTAGCCATTCACCAATGGAGGGGCATCTTCTCAATTTCCAACTCTTTGCCACCACAGAAAGAGCTGCTATAAATATTTTTGTGCATGTGTGTCCTTTTCCTTTTCTTTAATGATCTCTTTGGGATATAGACCTAGTAGTGGTATTGCTGGATCAAAGGGTATGCACAGTTTTATAGCCCTTTGGGCATAGTTCCAAATTGCTCTCCAGAATGGTTAGATCAGTTCACAACTCCACCGACAATGCATTAGTGTTCCAAGTTTCCCATTTCTCCAACATTTATCATTTTCCTTTTCTGTCATGTTACCAACCTGATAGGTGTGAGGTGGTACCCAGAGTTGTTTTAATTTGCATTTCTCTAATCAATAGTTATTTAGAGCATTTTTTCATATCACTGTAGATAGCTTTGATTTCTTCATCTGAAGACTCTCTTAAGATTAAATTACAAACTGAGTTGCTGATGTTGTTGGTGGAAGAAATCCCTAGTATGAGCATTTTAGCAAAAACAAAACAAAACAAATTGCAAACCGAAAGTTGATTATACAAAGCAGATTGTATAACACATATTACCTGAAATTGAAAGTAAATGTCATATCAAATAATCACGTAGAACTAGAAGATCCTTGGTGGTAATGTTGTAGGTGAAACTCTCAAGTGACTTCCTGAGGTCAATGGAAAAGAATAAAATGACTCTTGAAAGTCCTTTTCTGTCCCATGATTTTGTGGTTCTTTCACTATCTGGCATCAATATTAGTTTAGTCATGAGAATATCAGAAGTTCACCCTTTGAACAGACCATCCTGTCATCAAAAAGTTGAATATCATTCCACATATTTTGCCTGTGTTTTGTTATAAG
>NW_020940569.1:0-5797 GCF_900497805.2 Vombatus ursinus
TCAAAGAAACAGCTAGTAAATTTCAGAGTTAAAGTCAATAAGCATTTATTAATCATTTACTGTATGACAGGCACTGTGCTAACTGTTTGGGATACAAAAAAGGCAAATTGAAGGTCCCTGCCCTGTAGAAGCTAACATTCTAAATGGGAGATAAACAAATCACCACGGGTACACCTGCTAAATAGAGTTTCAATGGAAGGAAATCTCAAAGGCAAAGATTTTTTTTCTCTAATTTTTTAATTTATGGAATAAAACAAGTATTTCCATAACAGAGTATAATTTTAAAAAGATGATTGCTCATGATACTGCAAATCCACTATGTATAACACCTAATAAATGGAAAAGCACATGAAGACCTACAGTGAAGGATTATTCAAACTAGGGTGCCAATTGTGAGGTGCTCCATTCATTAGGAAAACTTTTCCCTGCTTCAAGTCAAAATGTGCCTTTGAACATTCCAGCCATTATTCCTTGTTCTGCCTGCTAGGGCCCAGCAAAATGTGCCTAATCTCTCTCCCATGAGACACATCTTCAAATACTTCACCCAGGCACACTGACAGTTGCATTCACCAAAATAAACATACTCATTTCTTTATTTTTTTTTCTTATATGAAACCATCTCCAGTAAAGCTCATCTTTACATGCCCCATGTATCAACTTCCTTGCTAAAATGTGACCACCAGGACTGTAGAAAATACTCAGGTGTACTCTGAAAGGAGACAGCTAGGTGCTACAGTGGATTAAGCACTGGTTCTACAGTCAGGAAGATCTGAGGTCAAATCCAGTCTCAGACCTTCACTAACCATGTAGAACTGGGCAATTCACTTAACCTCTCTCTACATGCCTTAGCTCCTCGTCTGTAAAATGGGAACACAATGGAAGAGAAAATGGTGAACTACTTTGGCACTTTGCCAAAGGAATAAAAAAGAAAAGGAAAAAAAAACCTTGCAAACACTGACCATAGGGTTGCATAGAGTTAGACACAACTGAACAACTGCACAACAACAAAAACTCTGAAAAGAGCAGAGCATAGCAGTACCATAACCTCCCTCATTTGGGACAAATGGTTTCTCAATGTGGTTACATATGGCATTAGCATTTTTGTTTATGACTGTGGGGCAGCTATGTGACACAGTGAATAAAGCACCAGCCCTGAAGTCAGGAGTACCTGAGTTCAAATCCGGCCCCAGACCAAACACTTGACATTTACTAGCTGTGTGACCCTGGGCAATTCACTTAGGCCCAATTGCCTCACCAAAAAGAAAAAAAAACAAAAAAACAACAACAACAAAACAAGTATAACACTGACTATTATACTAGTATCCCATTAAACGCATGAAAAAGTCTCTCCTACCTCCAAAACTATGATACTTTCTACTACATATGTTATCTTTGAAAAATTTTGGATTGTGTACTTCTCTGTGCATAAGAAAAATAGCATGATTTTGGGTCTAGTTCCTAGAGTTGGGAAGGCAAGGATTAGATTTTCTCTCTAAGAAAAAATAGATCCAATTGAATTCGTCGTCCCCTCACAGCTTTCCTAAAAGCATTCTTGACGTCTTTGTTCCTCAGACTATAGACTAGAGGGTTCAACATGGGGATGACCATGGTGTAGAACACTGACACTATTTTGTCTGTGTCCATGGAATGGCTTGAGCTGGGTTGGAAGTACATGAACATGATTGTACCATAAAATATGGACACTGTTGTGAGATGGGAAGCACAGGTAGAGAATGCCTTCTGGTGGCCTTCAGTAGAATTGATCTTCAGGATGGTGATAAAGATTAATAAATAAGAGGTAAAGATAACAAGAAATAGGAAAAAGGTATTTAATGACCCTAAGATAAAGACTACTAACTCAATGATGTGAGTGTCAGAGCAAGAGAGAACTAGGAGAGGGGGAATATCACAGAAAAAGTGATGGATTATGTTGGACTTACAAAAGGAAAGGCTAAACATGCTTCCAATGACTATGGAGGAGACCAGAAAGCCATAGGTGTAAGCACCACTGGTCAGATGTGCACATACCATAGATGTCATGGTGGTAGTATAATATAGGGGTTTACAAATAGCAGCATGGCGATCATAGGCCATGGAGGCTAAGAGAAAACTTTCAGTACTAACAAAAGATGCAACGAAGAACAACTGTGTAGCACATCCATTATACGAAATAAACTTATCCCCTGTGAGAAGCCCAGCCATCACCTTAGGGGTAACAGCCGAGGAGTAGCCAAAATCCACCAGAGAGAGGTTACTGAGGAAAAAGTACATGGGAGTGTGGAGGCAGGACTCACTGGAGATCAGAGTTACTATCCCCAGGTTCCCTATCAGGGTGATGAGGTAGATGAGGGTGAATATTATGAACATTGGGACTTGAAGCTCTGGAACATCTGTTAATCCTGTAAGGATGAACTCATTCACTTGAGATCCATTCTCCATGAATGTCATTTGAGAGTGATGCCATTCACCTGCAACAAAGAAAGAAGCATCAGAGAAATCCACTCTGCATGATGAATGACTCCAAGGCAGAAGACATGGTCAGAAACACTTCTTCAGTAGGAGTTAGAAATAGCAATTAAGAGGAAAAGAACATCTAGGTAGTTGTCATAGCAGTTATTCTAGGTCCTAAAAATTGACTCATCCATTTTCTCGTAGAAAGAGAGAGTCACTCATGTGTTACTGCTTACTATCTTTAATCTACTACACATTTAACCATAACCAATATGACATTGCATGCTGCAGGAAAGGGAAATGCCTTACTCTCTGGCAACAATCATATAAGAGGAGGGATTACTGTTGGCCACAGTTGGAAAACTAGATATTTACTTATGCATATGTTTCACTCTGATAAAGAAGAGAGGAAAGAAGAATGAAGAAGAAGGTAGAACAAAATAAGAGGAAAGTTAAAAAACTGTGAGAAAGGAGGAGAGGATCACAGAAAGTTGGCCAAGAATTCATTGGGATTGTGCTTACTCCTGTAACCATTGCAGCTTCAAGGTTTATACTGAAGTCACTAGTTCCTGAGCAGGAAGAATTGCCAATGGACACTAGTTACATAATTATGACAATCATCTGTCCAAAAGACCACTGGTGGCTCACTGAACAATAAACGGATGACTCTAAATTTGTTTTCTTCCCACAGCCTGTTCTGTTTTCAATTCTCCACCATTGCCACTGTGGAAATAGAAGGTGGCCACAAACAGGGATATTTGTTTTTTCATTCACTACATTGTTTTTAGATCCCACAGACTTCACCAATTTTGGGGTTAGCCTGCTTCAAGTTTGAGCTAAAATCTCAACTCACAGGAAGGAATTATGCCTCACAGGCAAGATGAAAACAAATCTGGCTGCCAAGGTACAATTTAGACTTCAGGGATGGGACTGATAACTTGAATATGGTTCTGGAAAGGTTTATCTCTCATTTGAATGAAATAGGAAAAGTTACAACAGTCTATTATAATATTTTTAAAACCAAGAAAATATACTCATGTAAAGAAATCCAGGAACCATAGTGGGAAAACATGGTGAAAAGCATTTATATTGTTATCAGTATATTACTGATGAGAGTTTCCAATTTTGTGGACATCTGTCAGAATGTTCTCTCTTATTCTGTCTCTCTGTCTCTCAATGCCTTTATCTGTCTCTATCTCTGTATGTCTGCATCTCTGCATATTTACCTGTCTTTTCCTGACTCTTTTTTCTCTTTTTTCTTTGTCTGTCTGCTTTTCCCTGCATGTCTCTTTCTATCTGCATATCAAGCTAGCTATCTGTCTATCTCTGTCCCTCTTCTTAAAGAAAAGCTATTGATTTCTTGATAAAAACAATACTTAATGCATCAAAGGTGTGAAATGAAGGAACAAATATGGGAAAATTCTATCCTGCATTTGATTCTCACAAATTCTGAGGAATTATTAGGCAGAATTAAAGTAAATGGGAATGTTACTAGAATAGGGGAAAAGTAATTACACCATCCTAAAGTTGAAGGTCAATAAAAGAAGGAAAACTAGCAATTGTCAGACATACATATTAGGCTTAGAAAGAGTCAATTCAAGGTAATTTAGAGGAAGTATAAAGGATAATTCTGTAGGGAAACTTGAAAGGAAAGAAAGGTCTCAAGAATAAAATTTGGAAGACAGAGGAAGAAAAATTGACAATTAGGCAGACTCAGATGTGAAAAATAAGCTTGCAGAAAAGACAAAAAAAGGAGAGAGAATCAAGGATAAATGCAACAGCAGATCTTATCTTATAGTAATAGAGTTGAAGGAGTGTCAGCATGCAGCTTGAACTGAGGGAAGCCTTGAAAGCTAGACTGTAAAAGCTGTGTATTTTTAATGCAAAATTGACTATTTGGGGAAACAAAGAGTAATGAAATAAAGAACCTGACTGATTTTCATGGTTGATGAGACAAGTACAATGAATGCCAAGCACAGGTAGTGCTGCTCCATTTGTATTTTGCTTTTATTTTCTCTGACAAAGAGAATGATCTTTGTTTTGAGAAGAACAGAAAAACTAGTTGTTGATACCAAAGTTAATAAGAACTAGCACATATATTATTGGAGAGAAGGGAAAAACCACTTATATAGCATCTATTATATGCCAAGCACTGTGCTATACTTCATAATATTCTTATTTGATTCTCACATAACCCTGTGAAGTAGGTTCTGTTATTACTTCCATTTTAAAGTTGAGGAAAGAAGGGTAAATGTGGTTGAATGACTTGACCAGGGTCATACCTTAAGTATCTGTGACTGAATTTGAAATCAGCACTTCCTGACTCCAATCCCAATGCACAATCCATTTTACCAGATTTGCCTCTCTATAGTTTGCAAAATACTTTAAACAGTTTGGATCATGTAATCCCCACAATAACCTTGTGACATATACGGCTAACAAGAAAACCAATTTGACCAAACACCGAATGGTGGGGCACAGTACCTGGGTATACTGAGGTGGTCCTCTCTAGTCTACATTGGAACAACATGTTCAGTTGTGGGTTCCATACTTTAGGAAGGAAATCAATAGGCTAGAGATTCTCCAGAGGACTTCAGCCAGCATGGAGAAGAACTTTGAAATCTTCCCATATTGGAATTGGTGGAAGGAACTGAGGGGTTTGATGTAGAACAGATAAAAAATGAATGTCAGGGCAGGGGTTGAAATTAAAGTTATCTTCAAGTGTCTGCAGGACTGACATAGGGAGGAAGGATTTGGTTTGTTTTATTTGTACCAAACATTATGAGCCAGGAGGAAAGTTGATAAGGTAAGAAGATACAAACTTAGGTTTGAAGTAAGGAAAAGATTCCAAACTTGTTGCTATTCAGAAGTGGAAGGGGCTGTCTTAACATTTACTGAATTTCCTCTCACTTAAAGTCTTGAGGGAAGTGTTAATCGATCCCTTGTTCAACCCAGACACACACATACACACACACACACATACACACACACACACACATACACATATATCTATATCTATCTATCTATCTATCTATATCTATCTAGATTTATATATATATATTATATATATTAGAGGTGTACAGAGACAGAAAAGGTTTACTTCTCATTTTATGGAAAAATGTGTCTCCTAGATCACTGTGACCATGGAGAAGCCACCTCACCTCAGAGCCTCAATTCACTCTTAGGTCAAAAAAGGATACAATAATGGTACCTACACCACAGGGCTGTTATGAGAATAGAAAAAAATAGTTCTATAAAGTGCTTTGAAACCCTTAAAACTAGATAAAATACTTATCTATCATTATTTTAATTAACACTACTGCTATTATTTGTTTTATCTTTCACA
>NW_020940570.1:0-1176 GCF_900497805.2 Vombatus ursinus
AGGACTGAGTGAGCCTGTGGGCTCCTGGGGCAGAGGGGGCAGGTCCTCCTTCTGGCAGGGGAGGCTCATCATGGCCCTGAGGTAATTTCCTCCTCTGGGATTCTGAGATTTTGGGAGTGAGGCTCGTTCCTCCTCAGGCTCTGTGTCTGATGCTCCAGGACCTTGTCAATGTAACTGAACTGCTTTCTCCTCCTGGACCTTCCCTGTGCACTGGGACCTTCTCCCCATGGGCCATCCCTCCACCATGCTGTCCCCTCCTCCCCTTGGTGAGTTCCCACAGGACCTGCTTGGGGACAGCCAGCCTTCATTCCCCTCCAGCTGTGCCTGTGACTCTGGAGGCTTCAGAGACACCCTGGGATGGTGACGTCTCTCCCCCATCATTATGAGCCCCTTTCATAGTGTGTCTTCCCCTTTTATAATATAAGCACCATGAGGGCAGAGACTCTGTTTCCGTTGTTTCTCATTGGAATCCCCAGCACTTAGCACAGGGCGTGATACATAGGAAGGGATCAGTAAATGCTTGTTGCCTTGCCCTGCCCCCAATCCAGAGCTGCCTTGTGACTGTCCAAAGGAACAATCATAACAGAAAGTGGGCCCAGCTTCTGCCCCCAAATCCCCAGGGCTCCTGCTGCTCAGGCCTCCCCAGAGGCTGCAGAGGAAGAAAGCCAGGCACATCCTCACTGTGGGCCTCACTTCCCCATTGGTGAAAGAGGGGGATTGGACCAGGGGATCTCTAAGCTCCCTTCCAGCTCTGGCCTTCAATGATCCAGCCTAGATCTCAAGATTCTGAGCAGATTTCCCAGAGCCTAAGAATCTTAGGGACACAAATACAGGGCAAGGTTTGAGAAAATGTATTTAATTTTATTTATTTAATATTCAAGAAAATAGGAGGTAGGCAGGTGAGCATTTTCTCCACATTCAGGGCATAGTCTTAGACTGTCTTATCCCCTGGCTTCTGGGCATGATCCTTCAGGCCAGATGGGGATTGGGGGTTCTCTCTGGGCCCCAAGAGCCCCATCATCAGAGTCAGGAGACCACCCAGACCCCAGACCTAGGACACATGCTAAGCCTCAGGGGGCCTGGTGAAGTCCTCCCAGACTCAGCTCATTCTGGAGCTCAGCCTTCCTGAGATCATCCTCCCTGGGCTGGGCCTCCCTTTTCTTTCCATCCTGAAAC
>NW_020940571.1:0-2072 GCF_900497805.2 Vombatus ursinus
CTTCTCTAGCTCATTTTACAGATGAGGAAACCGAGGCAAGCCAGGTTAAGTGACTTGCCCAGAGTCACACAGCTAGTAAGTATCTAAGGTCACATTTGAACTCAGGTCTTCCTGACTCCAGACCCTGTGGTCTAACCACTTTGTCATCTAGCTGCCCTATTTGTAATGGCATTTGCTGCAATTAGATTTTACTTGGAGTGTAAAGGTAACTTCCTACCTAATGAATTCTTAAATAGTGGGGTCTAAATTAATGAGCCTTTGTTGTCCCCAATGCATTTTCCATCTGTAATGAGTCAGGTTCTCCCTAGTATTTAGTTGTTGCCTGCCATGAGCAATGTAGAACCTACAGGCTCTGAAATTATATAACTGTGTTGCTGTACCCCGAATGCTGTTGTTCATCGAGCGCTCTCAGTTGTCTAACTACAATTGATCTCTCTTGAGCTAATGCTAATTGTTAGTATCAGGAAAAAAGTTCTTTAAACTTGGCAGAGCTGTTGTGGTACAGTAGGAATAGAGTTGGATCTTGGAACCAGAAGATTTGGGTTAGCATCAGGGTTTTGCCACTTACTACTCTGTGGCTTTGGGTTTGTCACTTGACTTTTATGGACCTCAGTTTTTTTCATCTCCAAAATGGGGGTGTAGGACTACATGACCTTCATCATCACTTAAGCAAATGATAAATGAAATCCATGAGTATAAAGGAGGCAGTATGGTGTAGTGGGAGCAGCAAAGTGGTGCAGTGGATAGCGTGCCAGGAGTGAAGTCAGGAAGACTTGAGTTTGAATCCAGCCTCAGACACTAGTTGTGTGACCCTTGGGCAAGTCCCTTAACCCTGTTTGCCTTAGTTTCCTCATCTGTAAAATAAGCTGGAGAAGGAAATGGCAAACTACTCCAGCATCTTTGCCAAGGAAACCCCAAATGGAGTCATGAAGAGTGGGACACAACTTAAGTGACTGCAATGGTGTGGTAGAAAATGCAATGAAGTAAGAATCTGGGACTCTAGTTCAAGTCTTGTGGTTGTGTGGTTTGTTCTTCATTCTTTTTTTTTTGGCCTTTTTAAAATTTATTTTTCATTAATTTATTTTGGTTTATCAATAATCACTTCCATATGCTTTTGAGTTTAAAATTTTTCTCCCTCTTCCTCCCCACCACCCTCCCCAAGACGGCGCACAATCTGATACAGGCTATACATTTACATTCATATTAAACATATTTTCACATTAGTGATGTTGTACGTAAGAATTAGAACCAATAGGAGGAACCACCAGAAAGAGGAAACAAAACTCAACAGAAGAGAAAAAAAATAACAGTTCGGCTTCCATAGTTCTTTCTTTGGGTGTGGACAGTGTTTTCCATCACAAGTCCTCTGGAGATGTCTTAGAT
The DNA here is from genome assembly GCF_900497805.2 of Vombatus ursinus. Classification (NCBI taxonomy): domain Eukaryota; kingdom Metazoa; phylum Chordata; class Mammalia; order Diprotodontia; family Vombatidae; genus Vombatus; species Vombatus ursinus. Next base: position 1,384 of record NW_020940571.1, read on the forward strand.
CCTTGTATTGTCAGGAAGGGTTAAGTTTATCAATATTAGTCATCACACAATGTGGCTGTTATTGCATACAATGTTCTCTTGCTTCTGCTCACTTCACTCAGCATCAGACCATACAAGTCTCCAGGTTCTTCTGAAGTCAGCCTGTTCAACATTTCTTATAGCACAATAGTATTCCATTACATTCATATACCACAACTTGCTCAGTCATTCTCCATTTGATGGGCATCCTCTCAATTTCCAATTCTTTGCCACCACAAAAAGAGCTGCTATGAATATTTTTGTCCATGTAGGTCCTTTTCCCATTTGTATGATCTCTTTGGGATATAGCCCTAGAAGTGCTATTGCTGGGTCAAAGGGTATGCACATTTTGATAGCCCTTTGGGCATAGTTCCAGATTGCTCTCCAAAATGGTTGGATCATTTCACAACTCCACCAACAATGCATTAGTGTTCCAATTTTCCCACATCTTCTCCAACATTTATCATCTTCCTGTTTTGTCATGTTGGCCATTCTGATAGGTGTGATGTGATACCTCAGAGTTGTTTTGATTTGCATTTCTCTAATCAATCGTGATTTAGAGCATTTTTTCGTATGACTATAGATGGCTTTAATTTCTTCATCTGAGAACTGTCTGTTCATATCCTTTGACCACTTATCAATTGGGGAATGGCTTGTATTCTTATAAATTT
>NW_020940572.1:0-2147 GCF_900497805.2 Vombatus ursinus
AAAAAAAAAAAAAAAATACTAAGATCTTGGCAAATGGTCCCATCACTTCCTGGCAAGTAGAGGGAGAAGATATGGAAACAGCATCAGATTTTAAATTCTTGGGCTCAAAGATCACTGCAGACAGCAACTACAGCTATAAGATTAAAAGGCACTTGCTCCTTGGAAGGAAAGCTATGGCAAATTTGGACAGTATACCAAAAAAACAGAGACATCACACTGCTGACAAAGATCCTTGTAGTCAAAGCTATGGGTTTTTCAGTAGCTATGTGTGTCTGTGAGAGCTGAATGCCTCAGAGTCAATGCTTTTGAATTATGGAGAAGACTTTTGAGAATCTGTTCAAGAGCAGGGAGACCAAATCAGTCAATACCTAAAGAAATTAGTTCAGACCATTCACTGGAAGGTCAAATACTAAAGCTGAAGCTTAACTACTTTGGCCACATAATGAAAAGGCCCTGATGTTGGGAAAGATTGAAGGCAAAAGGAAAAGGGGACAGCAGAGAATGAGATAGATAGATAGTGTCATGGAAGAAACAAACATGAACTTGGACAGACTTCAGGAGATAACAGAAGGGCCTGGCATTCAATGATCCACAGGATTATGAAAAGTTGGACACAACTGAATGACTGAACAACAAAAGAGCTATTTGGAAATTACCGGGAAATTCTGATTCTTCTGTATTAGATATATGACAAAAACTTATCATTTATATGTAACCATTTTTTTCTTAATTTTTTTGTTTTTATTTCCATTTATCATAGCCTTATTTGACAGATTAAGTCTCAGTGTTGGGTGATAAAATAAACTAGTCATCTAATCTAATCCTGTCATTTTGCAAATGAGGAAATTGAGACCCAAGAAAGTTAAATGACTTGCCCAGGATCATACAGGTAATAAATTTAAATCCAAGTCTTCTGATTCTAGAGTGTGCGTTCTACCACATCATGAGATGATGTAGAAGGAGTGTGATATAAAGAACACTGCATCTGAATTCTTATCCAGGCACAGCCAAGAATAATAAGTAGATTACTTTGAGGTGGTCATTTCAATTCTCTGAGCCTTTGTTTTCTTATTTGTGAAATGCTAGATGCTATTCCCTTTTGTGTCTGAGATTCTGTGAGTCCCGATACTATGAAGAATACTATGACATTCATAGTATTTAAAGTATTATCATTAACAGCAACAGTTGGCAAGTGTTGTGATTTATGAAATAAATGCATTAGGCATTTTATAAGATTAAGGTTCATATCTTGTCTTTGATACATTCTAGCTGTGTGACCCTGGGCACCTGAATCTCCTCTTTCCATGCATTGGATAACTCTCTAAGATGATAAGCTGCAGAGAACATCCTGACCTGCATGGGCAGAAGGAGTTTCCTTACCAAAGAGTTCCCTATACCAGTGAAATCCAAAGGTCCATTCCCTATCCCATCCTTTACAGGATTATAACAAATGCATATATGCATACCGTCTTTTTAATAGCACATCTATCATGTCATAGGATTTAATGACAGCTCATATGTAAATAGCACCTTAAGATTACAAGGTATTTTTCCCCACAACACTGTAAGGTAGGTAGTATGACTAACATTATCATTTTACAGATTAGGAAACTGAGGTACAGAGTGATTTTAACAATTTGTCCACAAAAATTTAACAATCTGCATAGCCAAAAATTGCCTTTGGTGCAATTCAAATTCAGAGCTCCTGACTGTAAGTCCTGCCCATCTACTAACTCATACTACAGCTCATTTAGAGCTGGAAAGGGACCTTGGACATCATCTAGTCATTCCAACCCTCTCATGCTACAAATATTTGTTGTTGTTTAGTTGTTTCAACCGTGTCTGACTATTTGTGACCCCTTTTTGGGGTTTTCTTGACCAAGATACTGGAGTGGTTTGCAGTTTCTTTCTCCAGTTCATTTTAGAGATGAGGAAACTAAGCAAACAGGGTTAAGTGATTTGCCCAGGGTCACACAGCTAGTAAGTGTCTGAACTCAGAGGTTAAACCACAGAGCACTGTTGAACTCAAATCCTTTAACTTAAAATTTAGTGGCCTTTCCAGTACATTGTCCTGGCTCTAAGTGTTTATCAAAGAAGGCAATCCTACCCAAATGTCTTTTGCCATTTGGTTGGCATGCTAGCCCAAC
>NW_020940573.1:0-1664 GCF_900497805.2 Vombatus ursinus
TACAAACACTGGGCTGTTCCAGGGGCTGGACGTGGGCTCAATGTGCCTCACCTGTAACTGGTGCTGCACTATATCACGTAAAGCCTGGGCTTTCTCTGCAGGGAGGGGCCATTGGGGTACCCAGACTGGGTTATTAGATCTCCATGTTAGAGGAGTGGGTCTGATACAATAAAATTTTTCTTGTTGCCCAACGGCCCCAATTAAAAATCCTGCGGGGGTGGTATATAAACAGATGCACCACAAGCCTTCAAAATATCTCTTCCCCATAAATTGTATCTCAAACCAGCAACCACTGGGGTCGATTTGGAAAATTCGCTTGCTGTAAAGGGGAAGTCCGAACCACCAGGTAAAGTAGATTTTCCTGATGCAGCCCCGAGGGCGCATTCTGAGGGGGTGGAGCTTCCATCTGGTAAGCTTGCTAAGGGGCTCTCCTTGCCCCACCTCCCAACTGGCTTGCAGCACTCTTTAGCATAATGGCCGGATTTGTTACAATTGTAACATATTGCCTTAGGGCAGGCTCCACCAGATTTCTGGCTGCATTGTGCCTTAAAATGACTGGCTTTCCCGCATAGATAGTACAATTTAGTCTGTTTTGTTTTCAGCACCTCTGATAGTCCTCTCCAAACGGCTGCCTGGAGGCAGGCCACGAAATCCAGGAAGCTTTTATCAGGACCCTTTTTAATCTTGGTCAGGGAGGGCTTTTGTTTCCCCAAAGCCTGAATCTTACTAAAAGCCCATAGGGCACATTGGGAAACAGCTGCAAAGGCTGTATTTAGTGCCTCTTTTAACTCCTTAAACTTCTTCCATTCTAAAGGGGCCCAGGTCCTCCCTCCGTTGGATTCGAACACCGGGCAGGCATCTAGCCATGCCTTGGCATCCATATCTCCTTCTGCCACTGCCTTCTGGAGCATTTGTCCTAGCCTGGTTGGGGGGTCCCCCATGGCCCCATAAGAGGGAGCCGGAGGAGCGAATGAGCCATTCTCCTCTAAAGGGAAGTCCGGGGGAGGGGGCCATCCCTCCTCGTGGCTTTCCTTGCTACGGTTTCTTGCTCTCTCCCGGCTCCTGCTCTCCCGCTCCTGCCCTCCTGCTCGGCCTTGCTTTCTTTTCTCTTGATTATTTTCCAATTCGCTGTTTCTAGTGACCTCTGTCTCACTCCCTGAGTCTGTCTCACTCCTAGACTCCTCCTCACTACTAATTTCTGCTTCTTTCACTCGTTTATACACTTCTTTCCCTTGCACCTCCCGATCCGGGACCTTACCAAACAACTGTCCCATCCTCCTTTCTTAGCCCTATCGGCTAAGGGTCTCGTCTCTCTTCCCGCAACCAGACCAGCTGGTCCACGGGGCCTCTGGCCTATTTCCTCCGCCCCACGTTGGGCGCCACTTATACGGGCCGCACGCTGACCCTCTGCCAGTCATGCGCCAGTACCCACTTCTCCTATGAGAAGTGCACCGCCAGAGTCTTACCCATGCCTGGGTCCTCGGTCCTCCGCAGGATCACCACACAGAGACAAGCCATGGGAAGGCACCAACACCAGAGTTTTATTCAGAGGCCAACACAGCAAACCATCATAGCAAGCCCAAGCAGCAAGGCCAGAGCAACAGGCAGGAGCCAGGGGAGCGCACGTGTGTTCTGACCACGCTTGTTCCTAAGTACCTACTTAG
>NW_020940574.1:0-1000 GCF_900497805.2 Vombatus ursinus
TAGGTACTTAGGAACAAGCGTGGTCAGAACACACGTGCGCTCTCCCCCGGCTCCTGCCCTGTTGCTCTGGCCTTGCTGCTTGGGCTTGCTATGATGGTTTGCTGTGTTGGCCTCTGAATAAAACTCTGGTGTTGGTGCCTTCCCATGGCTTGTCTCTGTGTGGTGATCCTGCTGAGGACCGAGGACCCAGGCATGGGTAAGACTCTGGCGGTGCACTTCTCATAGGAGAAGTGGGTACTGGCGCATGACTGGCAGAGGGTCAGCGTGAGGCTCGTATAAGTGGCGCCCAACGTGGGGCGGAGGAAATAGGCCAGAGGCCCCGTGGACCAGCTGGTCTGGTTGCGGGAAGAGAGACGAGACCCTTAGCCGATAGGGCTAAGGAAGGAGGATGGGACAGTTGTTTGGTAAGGTCCCGGATCGGGAAGTGCAAGGGAAAGAAGTGTATAAAAGAGTGAAAGAAGCAGAAATTAGTAGTGAGGAAGAGTCTAGGAGTGAGACAGACTCAGGGAGTGAAACAGACTCAGGGAGTGAGACAGAGGTCACTAGAAACAGCGAATTGGAAAATAATCAAAAGAAAAGAAAGCAAGGCCGAGCAGGAGGGCAGGAGCGGGAGAGCAGGAGCCGGGAGAGAGCAAGAAACCGTAGCAAGGAAAGCCATGTGGAGAGACGGCCCCCTCCCCCACACTTAACCGACGGAGGGAGGACCTGGGCCCCTTTAGAATGGAAGAAGTTTAAGGAGTTAAAAGAGGCACTAAATACAGCCTTTGCAGCTGTTTCCCAATGTGCCCTATGGGCTTTTAGTAAGATTCAGGCTTTGGGGAAACAAAAGCCCTCCCTGACCAAGATTAAAAAGGGTCCTGATAAAAGCTTCCTGGATTTCGTGGCCTGCCTCCAGGCAGCCGTTTGGAGAGGACTATCAGAGGTGCTGAAAACAAAACAGACTAAATTGTACTATCTATGCGGGAAAGCCAGTCATTTTAAGGCACAATGCAGCCAGAAA
>NW_020940575.1:0-2971 GCF_900497805.2 Vombatus ursinus
GAGTCAGACTATATTATCTTACTTTGGTGACAAAGAAGGTCAAAACATACAACCAGAAAAAGACAATGAAGCCAAAGCTCCTATATCCAAAGCCTCCAAGAAGAATATGAATCAGTCCCAGGCCTTGGAAGAACTCAAAAGGGATTTTGAGAAGCAAGTAAGAGAAGTAGAGGAAAAACTGAGAGTTTTGCAAGAAAATCATGAAAAACAAGTCAACAGCTTGCTAAAGGAGACCCAAAAAAATACTGAAGAAAATAACACCTTAAAAAATAGCCTAACCCAAATGGCAAAAGAGGTCCAAAAAGCCAATGAGAAGGAGAATGCCCTAAAAAGCAAAATTGGTCAAATGGAAAAGTAAGTCCAAAAGATTACTGAAGAAAATACTTCCTTAAAAATTAGAATAGAGCAATTGGAAGCTAGTGACTTTATGAGAAATCAAGACACTGTAAAACAAATCCAAAAGAATGAAAAATTAGAAAACAATGTGAAATATCTCATTGGAAAAACAACTGACTTGGAAAATAGATCCAGGAGAGAGAATTTAAAAATTATTTGACTATCTGAAAGCCATGATCAAAAAAAGAGCCTAGACATCATCTTTCAAGAAATGATTGAGGAAAACTGCCCTGATATTTTAGAACCAGAGGGCAAAATAGAAATTGAAAGAATCCACCCATCACCTCCTGAAAGTGATTCCCAAATGAAAACTCCTAGGAATATTGTAACCAAATTCCAGAGTTCCCAGGTCAAGGAGAAAATATTATAAGCAACCAGAAAGAAACAATTCAAGTATTGTGGAAACACAATCAGGATAACACAAGATTTAGCAGCTTCTATTTTAAGGGACCACAGGGCATGGAGTATAACATTCCGGAGGGCAAAGGAGATAGGATTACAACCAAGAATAACCTACCCAGCAAAACTGAGTATAATTCTTCAGGGGAAAAAATGGTCATTCAGTGAAATAGGGGATTTTCAAGCATTCTTGATGAAAAGACCAGAGCTGAATAGAAAATTTGACTTTCCAACACAAGACTCAAGTTGAACATGAAGAGATAAACAAGAAAGAGAAATCATAAGAGACTTATTAAGGTTGAACTGTTTACATTCCTGCATGGAAAGATGATATTTGTAACTCATGAGACCTTTGTCAGTATTAGGGTAGTTGGAGGGAAATAATTATATGTATGTATAGATAGATAGATAGATAGATAGATAGATAGATAGATAGATAGAGGGCACAGGGTGAGTTGAAGATGAAGGGGTCATATCTGGAGAATAAAATTAAGGGGTAAGAGAGGATTATACTAGGATAAAGAGAAAGGGAGAGGTAGAATGGGGTAAATTATGTCACAAAAAAAAACAGAAAAGAAAAGGCTCTTACAGTGGAGGGGAAACAGGGGAAGGTGAGAGGGAATAAGTGAATCTTATTCTCATAGGATTTGACTTAAGGAGGGAATAACATATATACTCAATTGGGTCAGGAAATCTGTCTTACCCTACAGGAAAATAGGAGGGGAAGGGGACAAGAGAGAAGGGGGATGATGGAGAGGATGGCAGATTGGGAAAGGGGGTAATCAGAAGCAAACATTCAGAGGAGGGACAGGGTCAAAAGAAAGAATAGAATAAATGGGGGGGAGGATAGGATTCAGGGAAATATAGTTAATTTTTCACCATATGTCTACTATGGAAGTGTTTTGCATAACTTCACATGTATAGCTTGCCTTTTCAATATGGGCAGGTGGGGAGGGAGGAAGGGAGAAAATTTGGAGCTCAAAGTTTTAAAAACACATGTTTAAAAAAATGTTTTTACATGCAACTGGAAAATAAGAAATACAGGAAATGGGGTACAGAAATCTATCCTGCCCTGCAGGAAAATAGAAGGGGAAGGGGGGGAGAGATAGCAGAGAAAGCAGACTAGGGAAAGGAGTATTCAGAATGCATGCCATCATGAGGTGGGGGGGAGGGGTGAGATGGGGTGATAATTTGGACCTCAAAATCTTGTGGAAGTAAATGTTGAAAACTAAAAATATATAAAACATAAAATAAAAAAAATAAGAAAAATTTTATGAAGACCTGGAGACCCTTTTCATCAGTGTGCCAAAAGAGGACAAGCTTATAATTCTGGGTGACTTTAACGCTAGAGTAGGTTCAGAGTGTCAGACTTGGCAGGGAGTTCTAGGGAGGAATGGAGTTGGAAATAGCACAGCAATGGTCACTATTGTGCATCTCACGATAATCTCATCACCAACACTGTTTTCCATTTGCCTAAATGCAATAAAAAATTCATGGATGCACCCTCTCAGAAAATGTTGGCCTTTAATTGACTAAGTGAATGTGAGGAGAAGAGACATACAGGATGTGAGAGTGACAAAGGCAATGTGTGGTGCAGAATGCTGTACTGATCATAGACTTATCCTCTCCAAGCTAAATATTCACATTCAACAAAAGTGGAGGCTCCAAGGCAAAATGAATACCAGAAGCATTAATGTCAACAAATGAGAGCACTTCTCTGAGTGGGTACAGGTTGTTTCTAAGTTAGAGGGAAAGTTGAGCCAACATGGAGTGGACAACAGTGGAGAAAAAAAGGTGTGGGTAGATTTCAGAGATTTGGTCTACACCACTGCATTTGCTCATCTGGGTCAGAACACTCACAAACATCAAGAATGGTGTGACAAAAATGGTCGGGAAATTCAGAAGCTACTAAATGAAAAGCTAGAACTTCATAGAGTTTACCAGCAGGATAGTTCATTTGTCTTTAAGAAGGCAACATTTAGTTCCATCAAAAGTAAAGCACAAGTGAAACTTATGAAGATACATAATTATTGACTCATGACAGGTGAAATTCAGTTTTCTGTGGATAGTAACAATCCAAAACATTTTTATGATGCCCAGAAGGCTATTTATGGGTCAAAGGCTTATCTTGCATCTCAACTACTCAGTGCTGATGGAGCCACATTGATTAGTGATA
>NW_020940576.1:0-5231 GCF_900497805.2 Vombatus ursinus
CAAGGGTCTGGGAGTGGTACCACAGGGAATATAAACCACCTTTAATGGAAGCAGCAAGAGAAACTTCAACTATCCCAAGGGAAAACTTGGAAGCTGTTTGGACACTCCGTTGCCTATACAGACTTCTGGGCCACAGTTCAAGGTCAGAGAGGAAAACTTTCTGGCAAGAGGGAGCAGGGACCCTGAGGAGCAGGATCATTTTCAGTCACAAGGGGTCAGGGATCCTGAGGAATTACAGTCCAAAGGAACAGGGCCCTGAGGGGCAGTATCCCTTCTGGTCAAAAGGGAGCAGGGATCCTGCAGAGCAGGATCCGTTACAGTCCCAAGGGATCAGGGGTTCTTCCTGGGTAAAGCCCAGAGCACAGACCAGGAAAGCAGTGACCAAACCTCTCCCCAAATGCATGACTTTGGAACCACCAAAAAATTTCAAACCCCCAGACCAACTCTGAAAACAGCAGTGTGAAAGGCCTGAAGTTTCAGACAATCCCTCCACCACTCTTCCCCCACAAACAGACACTTGGGCTTCAGCTGAAGTATAAAAGGTAACAGTAGCAAGCATGATCTCATACAAACCAAAAGCTGAAATAGTCCCAATTCAAAGAGATATGGAGGGAAACTACATCTTGCTAAAAGGTACCATAGACAATAACATAATATCAATACTAACCAAACATGCACCAAATGGCATAGCATCCAGCTTCTTAAAGGAAATGTTAAATGACTTGCAGAAGGACATAGACAGTAAAACTATACTAAGGAGTGATCACAGCTTTCACCTCTTAGAATTCAGCAAATCTATGCATAAAATAACAAAAACGAAGTTAAGGTGAGGAAAAGAATATCAGAAAAGTCAGATATGATAGAACTCTGGACAAAACTGAATGGAAATAGGAATATAACTTTTTCTCAGCTGTATATGACACCTTCACAAAAAATGAACATATATTAGGGCATAAAAACCTCATAATCAAATGGAGAAAAACAGAAATATTAAATGCACCTTTTACAGACCACAATGGAATATCATTACAGAGATGTAGAAACATAGAAGAAAAATTAATTGGAGGGTCAAAGAACAAAACATAGCATCAACCAATAATTTCATTAAAGAGAATTACAACAATGAGGCAACATATCAAAATTTGTGGGATGCTCCCAAAACAGTAATTAAGGGAAACTTCTATCTCTAAATTCTTACATCCATAATACAAAGGAACAGCAGATCAAGGAACTGGGCATGAAATGTATAAAAGTAGAAAAAGAACAAATGAAAAAATCCCCAATTCAAAATCAAATTAGAAATCTCTAAATCAAAGATGAGATTAAGAAAATGTTTAAAAAATAAAATTATAAAATAAAAGCAGGTACTGCTTTTATCAAAATACTAACAAAAACAGATAAACCTTTGGGTAACTTGATGAACAAAAAGAAAGAAGAAAACCAAATTCCCAGTCTCAAAAACAAGAGTGTATCTTCTTCCTAAACGAAGAGGAAATGAAAGCAACACTTAGGAGTTATTTTGCCCAATCCTATGGCAGCAAAACTGACAATCTACATGAAATGTATGAATACTTACAAAAACATAAACTGCCCATGTTAAAAGAAGAAGAAATAGAATACATAAATAACCTTATCTCAAAAAAAAAAATATTAAACAAGGCATAAATGAGTTTCCTAGGAAAACTCCCCAGGACCAGATCAACTATGAAAGTGAATTCTACCAAACACTTGAAAACATTTCATTCCAATACTATATAAACTATTTGAAACAACAGGTAAAGAAGGAGTCCTATCAAATTCCTTTTATGGCACAAATATGTTTTTGATACTTAAACAAGGGTGTAGGGATATACACACACTAATACCTTACTGGAGGAGCCGTGAAATGATACATCCATTTTGGAAAGTAACTAGAAATTATGCCAAGAAGGAAAGAAAAACGCCCAAAGCCTTTAAAACAAAAACTCCATTACAACCCAATGAAGCCATTACTAACAAAAAGTTCACATATATTCCAAAATACTTATAACAACACTTTTTTTGACAGCTATGACTTAGAAACAAAATAGATGCTTATCAACTAGGAAATGGCTAAACAAGACATGGAACAGGAAAGGCATGGAATACTGCTACTTACTTACTGTAAGTAAGAAATGATACATGTGATAAGTACAGGGAAGTATGGAAAGATCTTTGTGAACTGATACAAAGTGAATTAAACAGAGCTAAAAAAAACAGTGTATATATACACAGTAACTGCAACAATTGAAATGGAAAGTATGACTCAGCAAAAATTTAAAACTACCTGTAACAAAATGTTAAAGATCAAGTGGGAATGAAAAGGAAACAAGAGAAGACACCAGCACCCTACCCCATTCAGGAAGTGAGAGGTCCACAGGTGTTACACATTGCACACTTTTCCCCAAATGAATTGATCAGTTGTGCTCACTTTTCTTTTCCTTCCTAAAACAAGAAATATGATTTATCACATGGCATGGCTCTTGAGGATAGGGAGAGGGAGAGATACATGGGACACCCTGGTGATATAAGAAACAGAAAACATCAATAAAAATGGAGTCAAGTATCTCAAGGGTAATAATGGAGGTGGGGAAGGAGGAAAGGAAGGGGTTTGGGTTAGTGATTATCAGTAGCAGATCCATACAATATTACAAATCTGTGATTATGAAAACAATTGCTGTTGTTATTTAGTCCTGTCTTGACTTTTCCTGCCCACATTTAGGGTTTTCTTGGCAAGGATACTGGAGTGGTTTGCCATTTCCTTCTAAAGCTCATTTGACAGATGAGGAACTGAGGGAAACAGGGTTAAATGACTTGCCCTGAATCACATAGCTACTAAGTGTCTGAGGCCAGATTTGAACTCAAGAAGATGATTCGTCCTGACTTCAGGCCCCACAGAAGACCTAGCTGCCCAGAAAACAATTTCACCTTGTTAAAAATTGAAAAGTTGATCAATGGAAAAGATTAGGTATGCAATGTATAGAAGCAAACAAACAAAATAAAATCGTGTTCAATAAAGCCAAAGACACCAGGTTGGGGGAGGGAGGTGTGGGTAGGACACACTATTCAATTAAAAAAAAACCAGATGGGATAAGGGAAAAGCAGTTTGCCAGAAATTTGATAGGTCATCAACACCTCTCACTGCCTCCAAATTAAATTACCAACAGATACATGAATTAGGTGTAAAAGGGGAATCAACAGCAAATTAGAGGAGCAAGGAGGAAATTACTCTTCACATGTATGGATAGGGAAGAGGTTATGACAGAACAAGCAACAGAGAGAATCAGAGAAAATAAAATGAAGAATTTTGCTTTTAAAGAGTTGAAATGTTTTTACCACAAACAGATTAAATGCAGTTAAAATGAGGGGTAACAATTAAGTGAGTAAAAATATCTTTGCAGTAAAGTTCTCTAAGGACTGTTGCATATGCAAGACATAAAAGGAACTGATTTCAATTTCTGTGATTAAGAGCCATTCTCTAACAGGTCTAAGGACAGGGATGTTTTCAAAGGAAGAAATCCAAGCTATCGATAGCCCTAGGACAAAATGCTCCAAATCCCTTATAATGAGAGAAGTGCACATTAAAACAACTCTCTTCTTTCAGTCTGTAAATCACAGAGAGCCACAGGTTCAGGGACGGTTCCCTCTTTCTGTGCCACAACAAGGTACATGGAAATGCACCTGGTACTGGTTGTTACCAGAACAAAAAATGAATACGCTATCACATTAAATGACACCAAAAGAAAGTGATGATATGAAAGGGAGGGGAAGAGTTCCTAGACTGTCTCCACTCTCCTCTGCCTCAAGAACAAGGCAAGGATGAGAGGAAGGGAGGAAAAAAGGATGGAAATGTCTACCACGGGATGAGAGGGAGTATCCTCAAAGGCCTCTCCCTGCTGGACTCAACTGTACCCCACCCAATCTCATGACCCCCAAGCCCCAGACCTGCAGACTAAGGCATGGGCAGGCAGGAAGCCCTAGGCAGGAGCATCCCTGGAGGAGAAGGTACACACAGGTTCACCCCTGAAAACACACAGCCATACATACACACATCCACACATTCACATGGACTCTGTCTCTCTCTCTCTCTGTCTCTCTGTCTCTCTCTCTCTCTCTCTCTCTCACACACACACACACACACACACACAGACACACATGTTCCTATCAACAGACACAACACAGGCATAAACAAAGGTACTGATAGACCCATGCTTCCACACATCTTCTGGGCACTAATTGGGGAAGGTAGAGGGTCAGTTTCATGAAAAGGTTAGGGGGGAAGTGAAGGGAAGAGAAGAGGAAAGTGAGGGGCTGAGGCAAGAGCAGGGAGGGGGCACTTACTTCACTCACAACCACTTAGGCACTAGCAGGACCCTCAGGATAGGTCAGTCTGGAAGATGGAGGGAAGATGGGGTCATGGAGAGGAGGGGTGGGTGTGGAGTGGAAGGGGAGGAGAAGTGGGTGATGGGGGGGGCATGCAGACTTCCAGCTGCTGGCCCCACTCAAAGCCTCCTCCAGAGACAAAGAAGACTTACATTTAATAGAGAGTCAGAGGGGATGGCATTGTGACATCACTGCAAGGCCGGGCTAGTCTCCTAGAAGAGCAGGGGAAGGGGAGGAGGTCTCTAACATCAGGCCCAGAGCACTGGGGAGCCGTCCCCCACCCCAGTCATTTCTCTCTGTCCCCATCATCCAAACTGGCTCCAGAAGGGGGCCCCAGCTGCATCCTCCACCTGGAAGTGGCCCTGGGGCTGACCAGGGTCCCAGGTTCCTGAGGGCAGGCTGCTGGGGGTGGGGGGCAGCAGCTGAGCTCAGCTTCGGGTTGTTGAGAGTGGGCCCCTTTACAGAAACTAGGAGGCACAGGATAAAGAGGGGAAGGGGGAGGTCGAGGGAGGGCTGTCCTGGGCTCCACAAAAAGGAAGAGCACAGTAGCTGCAGCAGCATATGCAAACCACTAGCCCTTGAATGGGACTTGGATTCTTTACAACCTACAGAGCAGAGGAAGAAAGGGCTGGTGTGGGGAAGGGGTGGGGCTCAGCCTCCTTTCTCTAGGCAGGAGGAGACAAAGATCAGGGCAGGCAGGGAGGGACAGGGGTCACCAAGGGAGGCAGCAGGTCTGCCCCTACTATTCACTTGTGGGTAGATGCTTATCACCTGGGGAACTGCTAAACAAGGTGAGGAAAATGAACATCATGAAATACTACTACCAGGCT
>NW_020940577.1:0-9530 GCF_900497805.2 Vombatus ursinus
ATTCCTTTTGGGGGGGCGCGCCGAGATCTACCCGACAGCACCGCCCGACGCCTGTCCGAGGTGGGGGGGGGACGTCTGACGGGAGGGGGGGGGCAATGTCTGACAAGAATTGGGGACAGTATCTAACAGGAATAGTGGGGTGATGTCTGACAGGAACTGGGGGCGATGTCTGATAAGAATGAGGGGGTGATGTGTGACAGGAATAGGCCCTTCCTGACAAGAATCGGGGGTGACGTCTGACAGGAGTGGGGGGGGGGGATCTGACAGGGCCTTTGATGAGAGGTCTTAAAGAAATCGAGGGATCTGAGGGGAGGCCAGTCGCAGGAAAGAGCCCTGAGAGGACACGTCTGACGGAAAAGGGGAGCAGTTTAAGAGGAGACAGCAGCAGGAATGGGCGTGACCAAGAGAGAGATGTCTGAGAGGAATGGGTGGGGCATTGATCAGGAAGTAGCTGACAGAAATAAGGGTCTGACCAGAATTGGGGGGGCAATGTCTGACAGGAGTGGGGGGGCCGATACCTGACGGGAATGGGGGCTCTGAGGGGGAGATGTCTCAGTGGAATGGGGCATGGGTTTAAGCAGGAAGTGCTGGACAGGAATTGGAAGATTTGATAGAAATGGGGTGCTCTAAGGAGATGTGGGACATAAAAGGGGGCACTTTGAGGGCATGTTGCATAGAAAAGGGAACAGTTTGAGGGGAGATATCAGACAGGAATGGGAATGACTGAGGGAAAGATGTCTGAGAGGAACGGGTGGGGCTTGGAGCAGGAAGTGGCTGATAGAAATCCCAAGCCATGACGGGGGACGTGTGACAGGGATGGAGCTCAGAGAGGGACATGTCACAAACCTCGGGGGACTCTGAGGTTGAGATGTTTGACAAAAATGAGGGGACTGTGAAGGGAATAAGTCTGACTAATAGGCAGGTCCATTTTATGGGACATGTCTGGACAGGAATGGGCAGGACTCTGAGGGAAAAATGTCTAGGAGAAATGGGGTGGGGCTTGGAGCAGGAAGTGGCTGCCAAAAGGGGGGGGGGAATCAGAGAGGATACATGTGACAGGTATGGGGAGCTCTGGAGAGGAATGTCTGACAGAAAGGAGGGATGGTTGAAGGGTATACGTCTGATAAGAACGGGCAAGACTTACGAGAGAGATGTCTGAGCAATAGAAGGGGGCTTGGAGTCCGAAATGTCTAAAGAAACGGAGGCACTTTGGGGGATGTGTTTGATAAGAATGGGGGCTCTGCGGGGATGCCTAAGATAAAGGGGAGAGCAGTGTGATGGGACAGAAAATGGACAGGACTAAGGGAAAGACGGAGTGGGCTTTGGGACCGGAAGTGTGGTAGGAAAGGGGGGACATATTTGACAGAAGTGAGTTTGCTAGGAATGGGCAGGACTGAGGGGGAGATGTCTGACACAAAGAAGGGAGTTCTGAGGGGACATCCAACAGAAAGGGGGTGCCTTGAGAAGATGGCTGATGAGAACAGGGGCTCTGAGGGGGCCGTATCTGACAGGGAGGAGTAGGAAGGACACGTCAGACGAGTGGGGAACTCCTGGGGGGACACGTCTGAGAGGAATGAGGCACTCTGGGATACGTCAGAAATTGGGGGACACCAAGCAAAAATGTTGGACGGCAATAAGGGGATAGAGGAGGCATGTCTGACAGGAATGGGAGGGATGTGCGTGATAGCAACAGCAGTTCACTGAGGGTGAGATCTCACAAGAGAGAGAAGTAAGAAGCCTCCCTCACAGTTTGGGTCGAAGAGATCATCTGAGAGGGGTGAGCAGGGAGAGGCCTCGGATGGGACGAGCTCAGAGGGAGGAACCCTGAGGGTTCCAAATGCTCTCCAGCTGCAGGCTGGAAGGGCCTTTGGAGATTTTCTTGTCTGCCCCTCAGTTTACATATGAGGCTACTGAGTCCCAGAGAAGCTCCACAGTAAGGACTTGAAGCTAGGTGCCCTGAGTCCGGGACCTTCATTTCATTTCCCTGCAGCACTATGTTGGGGGGGGAGGCTGGGGTACTCCTCTTCCTCTGGGCCTTCTCTCAGTTGCCTCTTGTTCTGAGGAGGGAGGAGCCTGGGCCTCTTCACTGCTCTCCTGTTGGCCCAGAGCAACCCCCTCACAGCTTCTCTTGGGGCTTGCAGACTGCAGAGTGTGTGGCAAATCTTCATGGAGACAACTACAGGACTTGTGCCGGCTGGCCAAGACCTCCTGCCCTGCTCTTGGCATCTCCCGAAAGAACCTGTATATCTTTGAGGTGGACTACCTGTGCAACTACAAGAAGGTCCGGGTAAGTCCCCCGGGGTAGGGGCAGCCTGGGTGGAGGGTGAGGTGCCTTGCTCCTTCTTCTCGGTTGACTCACAGGCCTTAGAGGGGAACTGGATGGAGTGAGTGCTGAGTGAGTGTCTGGAGGCCCTGGAGGGCATCCCCCACATGCTGTTCCATCTGGCTCGTCTGTCCTCCAGGATCAAGAGTACTACCTTGTCAAGTGGAGAGGTTACCCGGACTCTGAGAACACGTGGGAGCCACGCCGGAACCTGAGATGTGCTGGGATCCTGAAGCAGTTCCACCGAGACCTGGAGCGTGAATTATTCCGCCGTAGTGGGAGGCGGCCCAGGGCCCGGCCCCCTCGACACCTGGATGCAGCCCTGGTAGATTTCCTAGTGCAGAAGGCCAGGCAGCGCAAGGCCCTGCAGCGTTGGGAGAGGGAGCTGAATGCCAAGCGGGCTCACAAGGGCCGCATCTCTGTGGAAAATGAAGTGGACTTAAATGGGCCCCCCTGGGACTTCACATACATCAATGAGTACAAGGTGGGCGAAGGGATCACCCTGAGCCAGGTGGCCATCGGCTGCGAATGCAAGCACTGTCTGGAATCTCCGGCCAACGGCTGCTGCCCGGGTGTATCGCTCCACAAGTTTGCCTATAATGCCCAAGGTCAGGTGCGGCTGCAAGCTGGCCAACCCATCTACGAGTGTAACGCCCGCTGCCGCTGTAGCAGCGACTGCCCCAACCGTGTGGTGCAGAGGGGCATCAGTTACAATCTGTGCATCTTCCGCACGGCTGACGGGCGAGGCTGGGGGGTCCGCACGCTCGAGAAGATTCGCTGCCACAGCTTTGTCATGGAGTACGTGGGTGAGGTAAGGCTAATGTGGACACTGAGGAATGCTTCTTTGAGAGTCAGTGAATGCCTATGGGCGTGGGTTCTCTATGTGGCCATGGGCAAGTTGTTTCTGCTTTCTTGACCTCAGTCTTGCTTTCTCTAACGTGAGATCCACCCCACACTAACAGTGTTTGACAGGAAGTTCCCTAAGCCTCCTTCCGGTACTGGGCCTCAGCTCTAAAGAGCTGACCTCTTGCTGACAAACACAGTAATTCAGATATCTGCCTCCCCCCCCACCCCAGTTCCCTGGGGGATTTTCCCTCTCTGGGTTTTAGTTACCCCTTTATCTGTTCAGCAGTGGGGTCAGAACCAATGGGCCCTGAGGCCCCTCCTACATCTTCCATCTGACATTTTGATGGAGGGTTTCAGCAAGTCCAAAAGGTTGGGAGCCCCAGATTTGGAAACAGTGTTACAGATACGTGGACCCTCTAAACTTTCTGGGTGACTCTGGATGAGTGCTTTCTCTGGAGGGGGCTTAGTCTTTCCAGCGGGAATGTCAGTAGATGATCTTCAAGCCCTCCTCTAGCCTTGCCTTCCGGGTCAGCCAGCTGTGTGATCTCTGGGCCTCAGTCCCTCCCCCTGAGATGGGGTGGAGTCAGTGATTTCTTGGCTGGGGTAGGGTGGAGAATTTGCTCCAACTTGTGACTGAGGGACGTGAGTGACTCGCAGAGAATGCCGGGCTAGACTCCGGAGGCCTGGATTTGAGTCTTGGCCCTGCTTCTTACAAGCTCCGAGACTAGCTTTTGGCCGGGCTCAAAAACATGACGATTGGCTTTGCTCGATCTCTGAGCTTCTTTCCAGCTCTGTCCAGTCTGGAACCTGGCCAACCCTTATGGAGTCACGCAGGGCTCAAGTGGCCTCCCCGACTCATTTTCTGGGCCTCAGTTTCTCCTCTGATATAGGTCGCGGGGGGGGGGGGGTTTAACTGGATGATCTCTCTAAGCCCCCTTCCACTGCTACCATTCAATGACATGGGTGCAGCATGTTGAAAAGATGGTCAACCCCTGATTTAGGCAACATAATGGATTTCCTTGATCTCCCAGCGCCCTGTGTGACTCGAGGTTAGTTTCTTTCCTACTCTGGGCCTCAGTTTTCCTCATATCTGTAAAACCCATGAGATGTGACCAGAGGGTAAGGGTGAGGGTGTGTAGCTTGGAGAAGAGACTTTCTTGGTGGGACTCAGCTATCTGAAGGGAGCAGGTTTGCTCTTGAGGGTCAGGAGCCTGTGTTCTGGGCACTGTTGGAGAGTGCTAGCCAAGAAGACCTGGGCCCAGCAGTTACTTGGGGACCAGACTTGTGAGACGGGTGCCCAGAAGCTGCCCGTGGAGAAATTGGGGATGCTGAGGCGGGGCTCTGGCTGGGCCTTGAAGGGGGGAAGAGTTGGGATGAGGCCTGTCTGATAGGCTCGCTAGAGGTGGATTCCAAGAGCAGGTTGGGGCAGAGGACGTGGAATCAGAGGAGTAGGCTGGCGACTCCAAAGCTCCTTGGGTAGGTCTGCAAAGGAAGGACAGTGACCCTTAAGCACCCAGCCAGGCCCTGAGAGGCAAGACTAGGCCTTGGGGGGTGGGATGCATCCAGGGAGACAGATTTCAGCTTTCAAATGATCAGAACTGTCCGGAAATGGAGGAAGGGCTGCCTCCGGACGCCCCCTAGGGATGTGGAAGAGGGGTAAGAGCCTGTCCTCTGCCCAGATCCTTCTACCTCTGTTGTTTCTATGGGTTTCAGACCCTCCCAGGGTCATCTTGCGGCTCAAATCTGCTCCAGAAATGGTAGTCTTCAGACTCTTGACATGAGCTCCCCTGATTCTGGAATCCTCAGATCATCACCTCCGAGGAGGCAGAGCGGCGTGGGCAGATCTACGACCGGCAGGGGACCACCTACCTTTTCGATTTGGACTACGTGGAGGATGTCTACACGGTGGACGCAGCGCATTTTGGGAACGTCTCCCACTTTGTTAACCATAGCGTAGGTGGCTGGGGGTAAGGGTGGGTTCACACCGGCCCCTCCCTTCTACCTCCTCCATGCTGACCTTTGCCCTTCTTTCCTCTGGGCAGTGTAACCCCAACCTCCAGGTCTACAACGTCTTTGTCGATAATCTGGACGAGCGCCTACCACGAATTGCCTTTTTTGCCACTCGAACTATCTGGGCAGGCGAGGAGTTAACCTTTGACTACAATATGCAAGGTTGTGTGGGTGTTGGGGGGGGAGGGGTTGGTAGCAGCATAAGGTATGTCGGGGCACCATTGAGTTTGAGGCCTAGATCTGCCTTCAGTGGTCAGGGTTGGATCTTGAGATTTGGGGAGGGGGAAGGAAGACCAAGGGCCAGGGGTGGGGGGGATGAAGCTGCTGAGCTGAGCAGGGTGGAGCCCAGGAGGTCAATGACACGTCAAGAACATCTGGGCCCTGACACCTTTAACCGAGCCCTCTTTTCACAGTGGACCCCGTAGATGTGGAAAGCACACATATGGACTCTAACTTCGGTCTGGCTGGTCTCGCAGGCTCTCCCAGGAAGCGGGTGCGGATTAAGTGTAAATGCGGAACTGACTCCTGCCGGAAGTACCTCTTCTAGTACCTGTCACCTTTGCTTTCGGGATAGCCCAGGACAAAGCTGGGGGCTAGCACAGTGGCTCCCCCAGGCTCTTGACCTCCCTTTCAGGGCAGGAAAGTTACTGCCCCGCCCCCATCTCCCTTGGGCTGCAGGGGGAGGGCATCCAGAGTTTACCTGGCCCAGGCCCTCACCCTCCTCTCCCAGTTTGCACTTAAGTTGAGTTCACATGTTCTGATGATGGTTGTTCAGTCCCCTGCAGGGGATGCTTGGGAAGTGGATCCGTCCTTTTTCCCTGAGAGGTTGTTACGTTCAACTCATCACCAGTATGTTTTCAACAGTTTTCCTTGGAGCAGTTTCTGAGCTTATAAGACATTGGTTGGTGTTCTTTCTCTGGTCTCTGTCCTGCTGCTTCCTCTCGCAGGGTGGGCTCTTGGCTGGGGAGGGGTGGGGGTTGGGAAGACAGCAAGAGTAGGCCTCATTTCTTTAGGTCATCTCCCCCAGCCAAAAGTGGGGATGTAGGAAGGCACAGTGGTCACCAGACATGGATTTTTATTATTTACAGAGGTCTACACCTATGATAGCTTAGCACAGTCTTCCCCTCTCCTCCCCGCTACTGCTATGCCCCTCCTCAGTTCACTGAGACCACGTGCCTGGCCCAGGCCTGGGCCTTTCTTCGGCGTAGGCGACGGCTACTTCTGCTCTCGCCGCCACACGATGACCATCCCGCCAGCGTCACTCGAGGCCAGAAGGCTCTCATCACAGTTAAAACTGACATCCAGCACGGCGGCGCTGTGGCCCTGCAGTTTGTTGACGATGGCCCTGGTGGCTCGTTCCACATCAAAGAAATAGACACACATGTCCTCACTGCCTGTGACTGAGAGCAGAGGGGGAGGGGAACGAGAGACAGAAGCGTCATCAGAGGCAGAGTTCTCACCCCGCCCCCTCCCCAGTCTTCCCCAAGCCCCTGAGCTCACCCACACAGGCCCCCTGGCGGAAGGACATGAGGGGACAGAAGATGCTCCGGATAGGGTGCAGGCTCTGTTCAATTGGGAAGCTTCTCTTCAGCTGCAGAGTGCCCTCGTTATCCACCACCCTGGAGGAGAGAGGTGGGGTGGGGGGCCAGGGCTGGCCTTCATAGTCCCACAGAGTAAGAATTCACTCAGGGGACTACCCAACAGAGGGGGCCGCCGCTCACCGGTACAGGAGCAGTTTATTGATGCAGGCATTGATGAGCAGGGAGGGGTCACGGGCTTCCCGGCTGATCCAGGAACGGGCGCTGATACTGGTGACGGAGCTGCCTTCGTGTACCACCAAGCGCTTGGCTTTGGTCAGCTTCCCTGTGTGGGCAGGGAGCCTTCTGAGTCTCCGTTCTCGGGGGGGGGGGGGGGGGCGGCCCGCTCCCCCGGAGTAGCTCCCCTCCTCTTACCTGTAGCCATGTCAAAAAGGAAGGAGAAGACGCTGCCGCGATCATCCCCGGCCCATAAGATGTGTCCGGGCGAATCAAAGGACAGGGCCAGCACACGGCCGGTCAGCTTGCTGGAGCCACCCTTCACTTTCTTGCCCGTGGAGATGTTCATGACGTGCACATTGTGCTTCCCGTTGCCCACCTGTTGGAGAAGAGAGGTCACAGAGCTTCAGCCTGGGACCAGGGGAGGGGGAAGACGGACAGCCCCAGATCTGCATGGCAAACGAGAGCACAGCAGGGTCCACGGGACACGATCGGGGCGCACCGGCAGAGACTTTGGGGTTCTAGATACAACGCCGTAACTCTGTCTTTGCTTTGGAGCAGAAGGCACAGCACCAAAGAAGTTCCCAGAAGGTTGTACTTCCGTGGAAGGGGTTCTAAAGCTCCTGGAAGCCAGGGTCAGAGCAGAAAGCGTAAAACCCAGTAGGTTCTTTTTTTCCCCTGGCTAGGCAATGGGGTGAAGTGACCTGCTCCAGGTCACACAGCTGGTAAGTGTCAAGTGTCTGAGGCCGGATTTGAACTCAGGTCCTCCCGACTCCAAGGGTGCGCCACCCAGCCGCCCCCCACCAGTAGGTTCTTCTGACCTGCAAAAAGGGCCAGGCAAAATGGGAGGTAGGACAAGGGGCTCAACGGGAGAGGCGGGGGGACCTTACCACAGTGAGATTATTGTTGACTGGCTGGAAGGTACAGCAGAGCAGTTCAGCCCCATCTGGGTCAGGGATCTCCCGGATGCAGCGGCCATCTTCAGTGGCCCAGATGCGCATGGTGGCGTCCAGCGAAGTGGACACAAGGACGTCATTGGACAGGGACCAGGCAAAGTCAGACACACCACGTGAATGCCCACGGAGCACGCGCAGGACCACAGGGGGGGCAGGTACCAGCTGGCACACAGAAATGCTGCCATCCAGGGAGCAACAGGCTAGCAGGTGGCGGTCATCATTGGCAAACTGGACCTTGGGAACTGGGGGAAATGAGGGAGCAGACATTTATTTCCCAAACAAGGAGTGTCAGGGCAATGAGCCAGTCACTAGATTTTACTAGAGGAGGAAAGTAGCAGTTGAAGAATTGGGAAGATCTGGCTCCATTAGCATTTTAAGTGCCCAAACCTGCTGCTGTTGGGCAACGACCTCCACACAGACTATCTAAAATTCATTTTCCTTTCAGTGTTAAAGATGGAGAGGGAGAGGGAGGGAACAAGTATTTATTAAGCTCCTACTCTGCGCTAGCCACTGGCTTAAGAGAGAAGTGATGTGCTCCAAGTTCCATAGCTACAGTTTGTCCTGCAAAGATTTACGAAGCTCCCTCCCGCTGGCTCTCACCAGCCTCGTCCACATGCTGGTCAAAGATGTGGTACATCCCAGCAAAAGCATAGTTTTCACTCAGTGAAGTGTCCCCAGCCATGGCCCGGCTGGCCTCTGCCACTGACGTGGGCACCACACTGCCTGGGGTCCTAGTGTTAGAAAACAGGGTCAGGGGAGATAGATCACGAGGACCAGAAAAAGCAACCCCCTCCACACTCAAAAAGGCAAACAAACCAAAGCCAATCCCCCCCAATTCTTCTCCCTCACCGCTCATCATAGATGACCCGATTCATCTGGGCCTGCAACTGATAGGATCCACGGCTGATGGAGCGGCGGTGCCCTCGGGCCCCCAGGGACCGGGGGTCCTCATCAAAGTCCTGCCAGGCAGAGGGATTCAGCTTCAACCCTCAGCATTGGGGATCCCATTCTGGGAGCAGGAAATCACCTTCAGGAGTTCTACAGACTCTGGAGCCGGGGGAGCGCAGGCAGCAGAGTTCTAGGGACCCACCTCCATTCGGTCCAGTGTGGTTCGACTGCTCCGGACGACGCTGTTGCTGTAGGCGCGGAAGCTCCCCGGCTCCGACAGAGGTCCATAGCGTTGCCCCAACAGCTGGGCCCTCAGCTTGAGGTACTGCCTTCGAACGGCAGGCTCATGCCCCGCTTTGGCATTTTCTCTCAGCAGCTGGCTCCTGCGCCGGATGTATTGCGTCCGGAACTGTGGGAAGGTGGGTGTGCGGTATGCGTTGTACCTGAGGGGGGTTAATAATGCCAGGGAAAGGAGGAGACTGGTATGTGCTGTCTCTCGGGGAGAATGGGGGATCGATGTCAGGGACGCGATCCTGGGGCTCGTGTGGGGCCAGCAGGGGGCTGGGGGTCCAGTCAGCACATGGAGAAAGGGAGTCCTGGGGGCGGCATCTGTGTACAACAGCGGCATGGGCCACGGTAGGGGAGGGCAGCCTGGGGCGACAGAGGCCCAGCAGGGGCGTGGGGATGGGGAAGAGTTGGGGCCCTTTGGGAGGCATCTGGGAGCATCAAGAAGTGGGGGGCATGGGGGGGGTA
>NW_020940578.1:0-1321 GCF_900497805.2 Vombatus ursinus
AGAGAGAGGAAGAGAGAGAAAGAGAGAGAGGAAGAGGAAGAGAGAGAGGAGAGAGAGAGGGGAAGAGAGAGAGGAGAGAGAAAGAGGAAGAGAGAGGAGAGAGAGGAAGAGAGAGAGAAAGGAAGAGAGAGAGAAAGAGGAAGAGAGAGAGAGAGGGGAAGAGGGAGAGGAGAGAGAGGGGAGGAGAGGGAGGAGAGAGAGGGAGAGAGAGAGAGAGAGAGAGAGATCTAGCTGGAATGGCATAAAGCTTAATGCAGCTCTCCTATCTGTTACTCCTAACAAAGAAGTGTAACAAAGCACATGCAGGTGGAGGGGACAGGGCCTTCTCCCTTTCAGTTCATTGGAAAAAGGAAGAAAGAAAGAAAACAGAGAAGTACATCACACGAGAGGGCTTGTAGTATAGTGAACAGCACTGGCCCTGAAATCAAGAGAATTGAGTTTAAATTCCCCTGATGGTGTGTGTATTTGTAGGAGAGTATGCCCATATTTATGTGGAAAATGTTTTATTGCTACTTTTTTTACTATGCTATTTCATTCAGAATCTTTGCTTTAAGTTAGCTGTGTCCTCTGACTAACTTGAAATGGTATACACACTGATGGGGGCTCACATCCAGTGGTTTTGAGTGAATGTTATCTCACTGAGTTCCCTGAACCTTAGATAATCTTGTCTGGGGGACCCACCATGTAAATTGAGGGGTGGGCATCCCCAAGTACTCCCTTTATTTACATGGGTTAATATTATATCCTTTTCACTAGAATGGAAGATTTGTGAGGGCAGATACTATCTTTCATTTTTTTCCTTGTATCATCTGCACTTAACACAGTGGTTTGCACATGGTAGCTGCTTAATAAAAGCTTGTTTAATTGAATTAAATTGGTCCTGATACTTACTAGCTGTGTGACCTCAGCATCTCCTCAATTCAGTTTCTTCACCTACAAAATGGGAAGCACACTTGTACTACGCAGAGGATGAATGAGGGAAAGCACTTTGTAAAACTCAAAGTATCAGAATGTGCAATGGGATCATCATGCTTCCTAGGAGGGAAGAGGAAGACAGAAAGACAGACAGACAGACACACACACACACACACACACACACACACATTTTCTTCCAGTTTAAGTACCTACAAACCTGTCCATAGTGTGCCTTGCATGAGGCTCCAGAAAACATAGAGTGTCCAGACTACCACCAGAAGCAGCACTATCTCGAGGACCAGCTGCTACTGTTGGACTCCTAAGGTCCTGAATTCCAAACTAAGCCATATCAGGTCTGACAAGGCTTCTTGGTATGACTGCTTCTTGAGAGACAGAGCCAAAGGGC
>NW_020940579.1:0-16209 GCF_900497805.2 Vombatus ursinus
AGGAGGGAGGAGTCAGATTAACACATCCCCATTCCCCATACCCCAGATGTCTCACTCACCAGCTTCATTGTATCTGGGGCAGAGAGGCACTGTCTCACCCATCCAGCCTCTGTTTCCCTGGTCCGGGGTCCTCTTTGCCCCCACCCTGGAGAACATGTGCCCTGCAGCAGCCTCCACTGCAGTTATTCATCCACCAATCAGCATCACAAGCAACACTCCCCCTCCTCCATCCAGGAGAGAAGAGAAGGATGTGGAACTGTGGACCCTGGCAGTGTCTCCTAGGCAACCAGATTAGTGAGATGAGACTGTAGATAGATGGGAAGGACTGGAGAGGCAAAGACTGAACATGATAATAACAATAACAATTGGCATTTATTAAACCCCAAGTTTGCCAACATATCCTTTCCATACCTGATATCATTGAATCCTCACAACTATCCCTTAAGCAGGAAGTACTGGTATGCTTACCTGCCTCACTTGACAGATGACACAACTGAGGCTCAGAGAACCACTCCTGGTTTCATAACAAGTAAACTAGAATCAAGGAAAGTCCAATTAGATGACCACAATTCCCTTAGTGAAGGAGGGGGTTAAGTCTACAAGTGAGAGTGTGTGTAGGCTGTCCAGTGCTTTGGCTGAAGGCTTGAGCAGACAGGGGAAAGTTTGGAACAGTCATCAGGGGAAATGTCCAAAGAAATCTGCTATACAGGCCTTCCCACAATTTTATTGCTCTCTGTCTTCACAAGCATCTTGTAGACTGTCATGGCTCATGTACTCAAATTGCTGGCCAAACTCTACCTATGTGGCTTCTGCATTCCAGGCCTGTCTGCTCTTAGATTCCCATCCCTCTCCTACAAAGTAGAAAACATATACAAAGAGAGGTCTCCATGATTTCTCGAAGGAGGTAGTGCTACATTGAAATAAAGAAAATGAGTATCACCCAGACAAGCAATTTATTCAGCAAAGTATGTAGTTCCCCAAGGCTCTCAGCAGCACAAGAGGCCCTGAACTCTGGTTTCTATATGGTTAATATACAATTGGGAGAGAGAGATACAGGATGAAGGATTAAGCCACCTGGTTTCTCATTAGTAGAGGAAATCTGGAGACACTCAGGTTGAGTAGTATTCTTGTGGTGGGGTGACAGTATGGAGGGGAAGTAAATTTGTGCCATCTCAAAAACAAGGTGATTTGAATGAAATTGAAACTTTACTTCACAAAATGGTGGTTAAAAAATAAAATGGAGTTATTTATGCAATTTTTAATGTAACAATACAGGGAATACTTAGCAGAGCACAGGGTTAAGACCAAGTACTCTGTTCATAATCCACACATAATCCTTTGCGTTATACTGCCTCTTGTTCACAAAGAGAGAGAAGGGAGTCTCTGTGAGCCTCAGTTTCCTCATCTGTAAAATGAGGTAGGTAAGCATGCCAGAAGTTCCTACCTAACAGAGTTGTTGTGGGGCTTCCATGAGATCAGGTATAAAAAAGACAACTTTACCAAGCTTTACAGTTCCAGAAATGTCAGTCCTTACTGTTATTATCCTCTTCAATCTTTCCCTCTCCAGTCCTTTCCTCCTGCCTATAGTCTCAAGTGTCCTATGTTCTTAAAAAAAGGGGAAAGGAGACTGGCAGGCTAGAGCTGGCTACAGGAGTGGAGGTGTATAATGCCCACACGATGGACAAAGAATTAGAAGCTGAGATCCACCCATTGAAGCATGATGACAAAAAGCCTCAGGGGAATTTGGAAAGCCGAACTGAAAAGGATGGTTCCTTTAAGAAAGCATCTCATCATTCCCGATTTGCCCAGTGCCACACAGTCATTTTTTGCTTTTTGTTATTTACCTGCCTCTTTGTGGTATTCATCATTTCATTCATCATCCCATGTCCAGATCACAAAAATTTGTGGGAAATAAATTATAACACAACAGTAACCTATGACTTCATGGCATTTAAAGATATAAATGAAGACACAGTTCAAGATATTATTTTTCTTTATAAAGACACCAACAGCAGCAACAGTTTTAACATATCCTGCACAGATGAAGGCTTCTCCTCTCTGTGCACCTTTCTGGCCGCTGTGTCTGGTGCCAATGGCAGCCTGCTCTGGGAGAAGCCTGTAGCTCAGGAGGTGGCCAACATGGAATGTTTTGATAACCAGACGACCGAGGGGCCACCCCCACCCTCAGGCTGCTTCATTGTGGGGAAATATAATTCTTTCCTTGCAGTTGATTCTTCCACAGGGGAAATATTGTGGAAACTGCCTTCGAGCTTTGGAGTTAATACCTCAGTACTGAGCCCCTTCCTGAATATACCTGATGTGACTGACGATGAGGTTCAAGACCTGCTACTCTTCCTCAAATCGGGGAGAGAGATTAAAAGTTACCTCTATTCAAGCAGTACTGGTGAGCAAGTTGGTTCTGTGAGCCGCCTAAATCTAGAAGGAGAAGTTGGTTATATCATGCATGTCACAAACACTGGAGCCTACTACATTACTTTTCATTCTGCATCTTCCCTCTATGGATATTCTCTGAAGGATCTTTATGAGCAAATGACCAGAGAAAAGAAGAAATTTGAGGAAGATCCTTACTGGAAGATAATGATTGACAATGCTACCCACAGAATACCTCCTTCTCTCAGCCAGGGAACAATCCGTTACCTGATGAAAGTACCTAGGAGGGCAGAGGAAGACATACTCCTCATGAAATCAGATGCATGTGAGCTTGCTGGATGGGCAGATGCTTATTTCAAAGTGGACCCTAAACGCATGTGAAGTTCTGAGAAAACCAGTCCTTGGCTACTACAAGCCAGGTGCACTTGCTACAGTCCTTGAAAATGGAACCGGTGTCCAAAGAAAGATCTTGATTGTGGATGCCGCTTCGGGAGCCATCCTTTGGAGCTACACCCTGAACTCATTTGCAGGGACCCCCAAGTCAGCCACCGTACAGACAGCAGACCGACGTTCTGCCTTCTTCTTCTGGAGTAGCACTAACCAGATGGAAACTGTTGACTCGCAGAAAAACCTGTATGTGTTCCACCTCACTTTTCCCAATATCTTTTTGGAACTTACCAACATTACCAAAAACATTGTGGCCTTTAATGTGCTGTTTGAGCAGAACCACCATGCCTCTTATGTGCTGCTGACTGGGCCCATGAATCAAGAATGGCCAGGCCTGGTGTCTTTGTCAAAGCAAAAAGTGAAGGACAATGTCCTAACTGCTCAGGTGATCTGGCTGGCACCGGCACAGTGTGAGAATGAAGAGACCATTAAAGACTGGTTTCATGAGCTGAGATAGAAGAGAGAAGCATAAATTCTTCAGCAGATGATGTCTGGTTTTTTCCCCTGCTTTTTCTTCCTCCTCCATAAGAAACCAACTGAAGAAATTAAAATCCAAGATTAAAAAAAAAATTTTAAAAAAAAGGGGAAAGGAAAGGGGAAAGGCCATTCTTTCTACCCTGAACCAGCCAAATTCATGAAAAACTTGTCTATGCCTGAGGCCTCTACTTAGGCAATAACCAGGATCTCCTCATCTCTTTGCAATCTGGCTCCCATTCCTATGACCCTAATGAAACTTTTCTCTCCCAAATCTTCAATGACCTCCTAATGGACAAATCCGATGATATTTTCTTCTTCCAGTTTTCAACAAATATGTATTAAGTGTCTACTGCATGCCAATAACCAAGTCTTTTGCTTCAGTCTCTCTCCCTTCCCATCATCAGCCTCCCAAGGTCAATCTTTTTATTCTATGCCCTCACTACTGCCTGTTCTCACTTCTGCAATAATTACCTGATAACAAAATTTTCTGAGTTATTATTTCTCTCCTCCAATCTATCCTTCACATCATTGCCAGAATTAGAGTCAGGCATTCTTTGGGTCCTGAAACTACTCTGCTCCAAGCCACACAATGATGCCTTATTGACTTCTGAGTGAAGGTGCAAACTTTCTGCCTGGCATTGGAGCCCTACAGCATATGGTCCTTCTCATCTTGATCTCATTCATACGGCCTATTCTAGATTCCTAGAAAATGAAAATACTTCCCCTGTGCAGTACATTCTCTATGTCTCCCTTCCCTGGTTTTTCCCTTTTGTTTTGATTCTTCTTTCACAGTGTGTGACTAATGTGGAAACAAGTTTAACATGATTGTACATGTATAACCTATATATCAGATGGCTTTCTGTCTTGGGGAGGGGGGAGGGAAAGGAGAAAAATTTGGAACTCAAAATCTTACAAAAATGAATGTTGAAAACTATCTTTACGTCTAATTAGAAAAAAATAAAATGCTATTAATTGAAAAAATAAAATAACATAAAATAAAACCATCACCAAGCATTATATATAATGGGGAGAAGCTAGAAGCATTTCTAAAAAGATGGGGGGGGAGAGGGTTGGTGTGAAACAAGGATGTCCATTAGCACCACTGTTATTCAACATTGTACTAGAAATGTTAGCTTTAGCAATAAGAGAAGAAAAAGAAATGGAAGAAATTAGACTAGGCCAAGAAGAAGCAAAGTTATGACTCTTTGCAGATGATATGATGGTATACCCAGAGAATCAAGTAAAAAATTACTTGAAATAATAAACAAACTCAGCAAAGTTGCAGGATAGAAAATAAACCCACATAAATCATCAGCATTGCTATATATTGCTAACCAAGGCCAACAGCAAGATATAGAAAGAGAAATTCCATTTAAAGTGACTGTAGACATTAGAAAATATGTGGGAGTCTACCTGCCAAAAGAAACTCAGGAACTATGTGAACACAATCACAAAACACTTTTCACACAAAGAAAGTCAGATCTAAATCCTTGGGAAAATATCAGTTGTGCATGGGTAGGCCGAGCTCATGGAAGAAAAATGACAAATCTGCCTAAATTCATTTACATATGCAGTTGCCTTACCAATCAGACCCCTCCAAAAATTATTTCATAGAGCTGAGGAAAAACAATCACAACATTCATCTGGAAGAACAAAAGGTCCAGAATATCAAGCAAACTAACGAAAAGAAATGCAAGGGAAGGTGGCCTAGCTGTACCAGATCTTCAAGTGTATCACAGAGCAGCAATCTATATCTATATCTATATCCATATATACATACATATAATTTTTTCCCTCCAACTACCCTAATACTGACAAAGGTCTCATGAGTTACAAATATCATCTTTCCATGCACGAATGTAAACAGTTCAACCTTAATAAGTCTCTTATGATTTCTCTTTCCTGTTTACCACGTCATGTTCCACTTGAGTTTTGTATTGGAAAGTCAAATTTTCTATTCAGCTCTGGTCTTTTCATCAAGAATGCTTGAAAGTCTTCTATTTCACTGAATGACCATTTTTTCCCCTGAAGAATTATACTCAGTTTTGCTGGGTAGGTGATTCTTCGTTGTAATCCTATCTCCTTTGCCCTCTGGAACATTATATTCCATGCCCTGCCGTCCCTTAATGTAGAAGCAGCTAAATCTTGTGTTATCCCGATTGTGTTTCCACAATACTTGAATTGTTTCTTTCTGGCTGCTTGTAATATTTTCTCCTTGACCTGGGAACTCTGGAATTTGGCTACAATATTCCTAGGAGTTTTCCTTTGGGGATCTCTTTCAGGAGGAGATCGGTGGTTTCTTTCAATTTCTATTTTGCCCTCTGGTTCTAAAATATCAGGGCAGTTTTCCTTGATAATTTCTTGAAAGATGATATCTAGGCTCTTTTTTTGATCAGGGCTTTCAGATAGTCCAATAATTTTTAAATTCTCTCTCCCGGATCTCTTTTCCAGGTCAGTTGTTTTTCCAATGAGATATTTCACATTGTTTCCTAATTTTTCATTCTTTTGGATTTGTTTTACAGTGTTTTGATTTCTCATAAAGTCACTAGCTTCCAATTGCCCTATTCTAATTTTTAAGGAAGTATTTTCTTCAGTAAGCTTTTGGACTTCCTTTTCCATTTGTCCAATTTTGCTCTTTAGGGCATTCTTTTCTTCATTGGCTTTTTGGACCTCTTTTGCCATTTGGGTTAGGCTATTTCTTAAGGTGTTATTTTCTTCAGTATTTTTTTGGGTCTCCTTTAGCAGGCTGTTAACTTGCTTTTCATTATTTTCTTGCATCACTCTCATTTCTCTTCCCAGTTTTCCTCTACTTCTCTTACTTGCTTCTCAAAATCCCTTTTGAGCTCTTCCAAGGCCTGAGACTGATTCATATTTTTTTTGGAAGTTTTGGATGTAGGAGCTTTGACTTTGTTTTCCTCTTCTGGTTGCATGTTTTGGTCTTCTTTATCACCAAAGTAAGATAATATAGTCTGACTCTTTTTGCGCTGCTTGCTCATGATCCCAACCAATTACTTGAGTTTTAAACTCTTCGTTATGGTAAGAGTCTGTTTCCAATGTGGAGAATGTACTGTCCCAAGCTTCAGGGGTTTGTACAGCTGTTTTCAGAGATACTTCTGGGACCTGAAAAGTGTCAGTTCTTCCAAGGTGGTATGATAAGGTGCGAGGTGTTTTCTCTCCACAGCCACAACAAGCTCCACCATGCCAAGGCTCCTCCTCACCCCAGGACTGCCCCTCAGAACTGTGGCCCAGATCCAAGCACGGGCAAAGCAAGAGATTCCTGCCTCAGCACTGGCAAAGAGATCCTTGCTATCCCCCTCTGATTAGCCACTCGATTCCTCCTCAGTCTGTGGGCCAGAAACTCAGGAGGCAGCCGCTGCCCTGGGGGCAGCTGAGACCTAGCTCCTTCTCTCACCACAGTCACAGACTTTTCCCACTGACCTTCTAAGTTGTTTTTGGCATTCAGGGGTTGAGGAGTCTGGAAACCACCACAGCTGCCTGCGATTCAGTCCTCTGAGGCCTGATCCAGGGTTGCTGCAGCCTGCGAGTCCAGCCAAACTGTGCTCCCCTCCTAGCCTGGCACGATATACCTTTCCAACCAGTCATCCAAGTTGTCTTGGCCTGGAAATTTGTTTCACTCTGTGTTTTTGTGGGTTCTGCTGCTTTAGAATTTGTTTAGAGCCATTTCTTATAGGTATTTGGAGAGGTTTGAGGGAGAGCTCAAGGAAGTCACTGCTTTCACTCCGCCATCTTGGCTCCGTCATGTGACAGTTTTTCAAAGACAACTATTACAACTTCCTCTCCACACTTCTCTAAGTTTAAAACACCTTTGAACTGATCTTTGTATGTCATGATTTTGAGTTTCTCCTCACCATCCTGATCATTCTCCTTTGGAAACTCTTCAGCTTCTTAATATCATTGCTAGGATGTAGCATTTAGAACTGAATACAATATTTTAAATGCTTTCAAACCATCATGGTCACACTATAAGCTTGCCAATGCTATGTGAGTCTTGTTTCTACCAATGTGGCCTAAATTTGCACTGGTGTTTTTGACTAGCAAACAATTACTAAGCATTTATTAAGCACCTACTTATGTTTCAGGCACTGTACTGGGGTTGAGGAAATACACAAAAAGGAGAAAAATAAGTGGAGAAAAATTCACGCAAGGAGTTTATGTTCATTCCTTTACATTGTGCACTTCACACCAGAGGTGTTAAACCTCCTTAATCATCCCACACACCCCATACAAAACTCCTGTTTGAGGGCTTGCAAGACCCTTCTCAGGGCTGCTCATCCACCTTTGGTGTTCACCTGTCACCCAACTCTCACTTGTGGCTCCAAGAAGCTGTAGCATGTGCAGGAGCCACACTCCAGTAAAACTGTCTCAGGAGACGGGCTAGACAGGCCTCAAACCCATCTGCAAATTAGAGAACATCTGCCCTAAGAATGTAAAGATTTCCCCCAGAAGAATGGACAGATGAGAACAATTTGTTCCAATGGTCATGAAAGCGCTGTCATATTTAGAGCTTGGTTAGACATCAGAGAAACTAAGGGTACCCCATCCCTGGCATATACCAGTCACCCTGACTTTTGTCCTGCTGACAACTTTGTGCAACTTTGCCTCACTTAAATCCAATTCATACATAAGTCAAGACCACACCCTGTGATGTCATTGGTCCTCTTTAGAAAGTAAGGATGAGCAACAATATAGTTCTGGAAATGGGAGCACTAGCAATGAGACAAGAGAAAGAATTGAAAAGGAAAAATATGGGTAAAGAGGAGATAACACTACACTATCAAAAATTATGATATTGTCAAAATTTATTTACAGTTTTTGTCATTGTTCAATTGTTTCAATCGGGTCTGACTGTTCATGACCCCATTTGGGGTTTTCATGGCAAAGACACTGGAGTGGTTTGCCATTTCCTTCTCATTTTACAGGTGAGGAACTGAGGCAAAGAGAGTTAAGTGACATGCTCAGGGTCACACAGCTAGCAAGTGTTTGAGGTCAGATGTGAACTCAGGAAGAGGAGTCTCCCTGACTCCAGGACTGGCAGTGTCCACTGCCCCACCTAGCTGCCTCAGTAAGAGGACTAGGGGACTCCAATAGACATATTGATTCTCCCTCAAACTCCCCACCACTCAGTTCCTCAATCTGCTTGCTTCCTATTACTTCCTCATCCACCCCACCTCAGCTACCCACAAAGATGGTCATAACATTGATATTGCCATTACCCACAAATGCACCACCTCCGTGTTGAAGAATTCAGAAATACCCTTATCTGACCAAACTATGTTGGCCTTCTACTTCTCCCTCTGCCCTCCATTACCAAACCCTACCTTTTATCTACACCTTGACCCTCCATTCTTTGGTTCTTCCCCAGGCTATCGGCCCTGCATTAGCCATTCTCTCCTCTTTTCTCCATCTTGACTCCTTGGTAAACCAGTTCAACTACACTGTTCTCTTCTCTTGCGTCTCTGGCACCTTTATCGTGTAGCTAATTGTGCCCTGAGAAGACTCAGTCTTGGATGAGTGGTGCAATCTGCAAAAAGAAAAAAATTTTTTTCTGTGGAATTTTTTTTTTTTTGCAGATTCTGTGAAAAAAACAAAAACAAAAACAAAACTTCACTCCTACACATGTGCGACTGAATGAGGGTAGAGAAGACCATGAAAGCCTTCTGACTGAGTCCACTACAAATTTAAGTTACCCAACCTCAACTAAGCCCTCACAGCTGCTAAGCAATGCTTCTACACCTCCCTTAAGATTTTCACTTTGTAACATCTTGGGCCCTCTTCTCTATCTATACTTTTTCATTTGGTGATCTCATCAGTTCTCATGGATTCAATTATCATCTTTTCATTTCACAATCTCCATTGAAGGAAAGTGCTCAGGGTTAGCATCTCATCATTTCCCATCTAGCTATGCTTCTTTGGACTCTCTCCATTATGCCTGCACACCACTCCCCCAGTCCCCCACCCCTTTTCACCTTTCTTTTTGGTATTGTTTCTCCTCCCCACCTCATTAAATTGTAAGCTCCTTAAGAACGAAGATTCTTTTTCATATTTGTATCCCTAGGGATTAGGCTGGCACACAGTAGGCACTCAATATATGTTCATTAATGAATTGTCTATTCTAGTGGTTCACAGATCTACTTGTCCAACACTCTCCTCTCTCCTGACCTCCAGTCTCACATTTCCAACTGACTATTGGACATCTCAAACTGGAAATCCCACAAGACATATTACACTCACCATCTTCAAAATGGAATTCATCATCATACATCTAGAACCCCCTCACCTCCCCCTTTAACTTCTCTGTTACGATAGAGGGTGCCATCATCCTCCCAGTCATCTAGGCTTGGAACCTAAGTGTTATCCTGGACTCCTCGCTCTCTCTCCCCTCCCCTTGCCCCAGATCCAATCTGACACCAGGGCCTGTTGATTTCACCTTTGCAACATCTCTTGAATACATTTCCTACGTTGACATTGCCACTACCCTGGTTCAAGTCCTCATCACCTCACATTTGGACAACTGCAATAGCCTGCTGGAGAATCGGCTTGCTTCAAGTCTCTCCCCACTCCAGTCCATCCTCCATTCAGCCACCAAAGGGACTTTCCTAAAGCACAGCTCTGACAGAGTCACACTCCCATTCCTACTCATTAAACTACAGTGGCTCCCTATCACCTCTAGGATCACATGTAAAACCCTTTATTTAGCCTTTTGTGACCTGGCCCTTTCTTACTTTTCTGGTCTTTTTATACTTCCCATCCAGACCTCCCCTCCCCAACCCCCCAACACCCCAACCATATTCTCTGTGATGTAGGGACACTGGTCTCCTGGCTGTTTC
This sequence comes from Vombatus ursinus, assembly GCF_900497805.2. Lineage (NCBI taxonomy): Eukaryota > Metazoa > Chordata > Mammalia > Diprotodontia > Vombatidae > Vombatus > Vombatus ursinus. The sequence goes on from NW_020940579.1 coordinate 10,164, forward strand.
ACAAGCAAGACACTATCTCTTGTCTCTGTGCATTTTCTCTAGCTACCCCCATGCTGCAAATGTTCTCCCTCCTCTATTCTGCTGACCTCCCTGGCTTCCTTTAAGTCCCAGCTAAAATCCCACCTTCTGCAGGAATCTTTTCCCAATCCCCCTAATGCCAGTGTCTTCTCTATTTATTTCCTAGTTATCCTGCATAGACCTTGTTTGTACACAGTTATTTGCCTACTGTCTCCCCTATTAGACTGTGATTGCCTCCACTGTCTGTTGCCTCTCTTTGTATCCCTAGCACCTATGCCTGACACATAGTAGGTGCTTAACAATGACTCTTGACTAGCTGACTTACTGCCAGTCACTATGTTAAAACCTGCGGGAGAAAAGAAAGGCAAAAAATACCAAACCTGCCCTCAAGGAGCCCACTTTCCAATCAAGTGGATAGGGGAAATGACAACATGCAAACAACTGTTGTACATACAAGATATGTAGGTAGGATGTAATCTCAGAGGGAAGGCATTAGATGGGGTGAGGGAGAGGGGTAGTGGCAGAAAAAGTCATCTTGCAGAAAGTGGCATTTGATCTGAATCTTGAAGAAAGCCAAAGAATTCAGGGGGCAGAGGTGAGGAGGGAAGGCATTCCAGGCAGGGGGAACAGCCACAGAAAAAGCACAGGGTCAGGAGATAATGTGTTGTGTGTGAGGAACAGTGAGAAGGCCAACATGTATGCAGGGGAGTGTGAGAAGACTGGAAGGAAAATAATGGACCAGGTCACAAAAGGCTTTAAATGCCAAAAGATTTTCTCTGTGAATCTGGAGATAGTAGAGAGCCTCTGGAGTTTATTGAGCTGATATGGTCAGACTTGACCTTCATTTTTTAAATGGATTTCATTTTATTTTTATTCATTTATTTTTCAAGCACTGAGACTCTTTTGTATTCTTATTTTCCTGTTCCAAATTCTCTCCCTCCTCCTACCCCCTCTCCTACCCAATGAGAAGACAACAAAAATAAAACCTATTACAAATATTTATTACAATGATCAATTACAACTCCAAAAGACTGATGATAAAGCATGCTTTCTGCCTCTTGCCACAGAAGTAATGGACTGTATGTCCAGAAGGAGGAAACATTTTCAGATGTGAAAAATGCAAGATAAATTTGTTTTGCTTCACTGTATTCATGTAAAGGGTTCTACCCACCGCCAACCAGTCAATCAGAGGCGTGAACAACCTCTGTTGGACCAATCAATCAAATGTTTAAGCTAGATGCAAACCTACGAAGTGTATTAGCACTGATTGAAGAGCTGATCAGGCCTTATGGAAGTTGGATAAAAACAGTAAGATAGTATGGAATTCAACATCCTGGAACAAGACAGCCTAGTGGTGGAGAAGCTTCAGCTAAGCCTCTAAGAGGGAATTGCTTATGGGGAGGAAAGACTCTTTGTCTCATTCCCACTCTCATGCTTGTTTGACCAGGGAAGACCTTTCAACCTATTGCAAGGTCAGGGAAGGTTTGTCTCCAGAACCGCATCTACACTGAAAGCTTGTGAAATCCATATGTAACTGTATTGAAGCCAGAATGTATGCTGTAGAGAAAAGCAGCTTCAAGCATCTACAAAGATCCCAGCAGAAAGCTGCAGCGTTCCTATAGGAAACTTTGTGGGGACCCTACAATAGGGAAGAAAAAACTTCCAGCAAGCAGGAGCTGGGAGTAATGACCCCTGTGTCACATGTACTGTCTAACCTGGAGCCCTCTTTCCCCTGCCTCTGCATGTACTCATTGCAAAAAATGCCTTTGGTTAGGGAGCATGTATGTATATACACTTATACATACACATGCATACATACACATATGCATATACATAAATATATATATCCACCTCTGACCTCTCTCTCTCTCTCTTTCTCTCTCTCTCTCTCTCTCTCTCTCTGCCTTTCTCTACACACACACACACACACACACACACACACACACACACACACACGTACGCTGGAGAAGTAAATGGCAAAACACTGCAGTATCTCTGCCAAGAAAACCCCAAATGAGGTCATGGAGTGTTGGACATGACTGAAAATGACAACAACAATTTGGGGAGATATAGATGTAGATTTTTTAAACCAATTATTCTTACTATGCCATCTTAGTGTAACAAGATTTTAGCTGGTGGTAACTCCTTCCAAAAAGCTAGTGTTGCGTGCTCTGGCTGCCATCAGTACATGTGGAAGAGGCTAGGAAGCCTGCTTCTAGAAAGGCAGGATGAGATGCAATGCTTACAGCTTTTCCGACTGCTTCTGGTCCCTAAACATGTGAAGAAAAAGAGCCCATGGCTTCCTGCTGAGCTGATGACATTATAGAGAACTGATGACATTATAATTTCCTTGGAAAATCCTAGGGAATTAGCAAAGATACAAATGGAGACTATTAATTGCTTCAGCAAAGTTACAGGTTACGATATAAACAGTCAAATATTAATAGCATCTCTAAATCATAATAAAAAGTCAGAGACTAGTCCAGGGATATCCCATTCCTGATAACTTCAAGGTACATAAAGTATCTGGGACCCAATCTACCAAAGCACACAAAAGGCTTGTGTAGATTTAATTACAAGATGATCCTTGAAGAAATAAAGAAAAAGCTTACATAGATGGAGAAATATTCAATGCTTGTGGTTGGTATATTATACCAATATAATAGAAAACACTATAAAGCTTAGGTCCAGATGAGTGCAAATAAAGCGTCTTGTGAAGTGGTCACGTTACTTAAATTTGCTCTGCATATTTCCATTGGGCTGGAATCAGTTCACCATATTTGACATCATTATAGTGCAAATAGTGCAGATTCCAATACATACAACTGGATGAGACTCATTTTTCACACTAGTCAGATCCTAGCTGCACTACCCAAGTCAGTTTATACTTTTAATGCTATACCAATCAAATTATCAAAGGCATACTTTAATACCTTGACAAATTAATACCACAGTTAAGTTTTCTAGACAGGGTCTAGAACATCAAGGGAAAAGATGAAAAGGGGTAGGGGAAATGGGGTAATAATTCTTACAGACATGAAACTATATTATAAACTTGCTCTTGTTTGGTAATTTTCAGTTGTGTCCAATTCTCTGTGACCCATTCTGGGGTTTTCTTTGCAGAGATACTGTAGTGGTTTGCCATTTCCTTCTCCAGCTCATTTAACATATGAGGAAGCTGAGGCAAACAGGGTTAATGACTTACTCAGGAAGTGTCTTAGCTAGTAAGTTATCTTAAAGGAAAATGGGCTGTCTGGGGAGGTGGTGGTAGAGTTCCCCTCACTGGAGGTCTTCAAAGCAAAGCTGTTTGACCACTTGATAGGGTATACCAGAGAGGAGATTCTCATTTAGGTTGGAAGAGTGGCCTTAGAAATCCTTTCTAGTTCTGAGATTCCGTGATTCTAGAGTGAGGAGATGAGGGGAAAACACAAATAAACTGCAATATCCGGTATAGCCACTAGATATCGACCAAATACCACAGTATGTTTCTCCAGGGCAATTCATCAAAAAGTATTTATTAAACCCCTAGTATACAACAGGCCCTGTCCTAGGTGCTGGTGCTACAAAGACAAAAATAAAACATCCCCTGTCCTCAAGGAGCTTACATTCTAGTAGTGGATAGAGCAGGCACATATATAAATATATCCACAATATAAACAAAATGCAAGGTAATGGGGTGGAGTGGGGGAAGGATCGACGTAGGACAGATCCAACCACTAGGAAGCGGGCATATCAGGAAAAATTTCATATAAGAGGTGACACTGAGGAAATTCGGGACTTTCAGAGGCAGATGTGAGGATGGAATGCAATCCAAGCATGGGGCACAGCCTTTGCAAAGGCCCCTAAATGGGAATTTTTCTTTTTTTGCATGTGAAACACAGGAAAAGGCCAATTAGGCTGAATTATTGAGTACATGAAGGGGGAATAATATTGGACAAGGCTGGAAAAAGAGGGCATAGCCAGATTATGAATCATTTTAAATAACAAAGGAGTTTGTATTTGATCCTGGATGTATTATTAGATAGCCACTATCTAATGAGCAGGGAATGGACAGTCAGACTTGGGCCCTAGGAATTTCCCTTTGGCAGCTGAGAGGAAGATGGATTGGGGAGAGGAGAGACTAGAGGCAGGGAGACCCTAGAGGAGGCTACTCCAGCATCCCAGGTGAAGAGTGATGAGGTTGTGTGAGTGGAGGGAAGAGGGGGGATGCCAGAGGTGTTGTGTAGGTGGTAATGACAGGGCTTGGCAGATGGCTGAATATGGAGACTGAGGGAGGGTGAGGAGAAGGGGATTGAGTGAAGGAAAGATGGAAAGAAAGGAGGGGGGTGAGGGAGAAGGAGAGGGAGTTTATATAAGAGAGCACATTAACTGCTTGGTACCTGCCAGATGCTCTGCTAAACACTGAGAACACAAATACCAACAAGTAAGACCAGACAGTCTCTGCCCTCAAAAAGCTCACTCGCTAGTGGGGAAAGGGAATGCACAAAGGGAAGCTGGAAATGGGGAAGAACAATAAGGTTAGGGTTAGAGGTGATAACTGGAAAATGAGGTGGGGACTTGGTTCCATGTAAGATTAGGAGAGTTCATCCATCAGAAGAAGACTTTGAGGCTGCAACCCTGAGTGCCTGGGGGGATGGGGTGTCCTTGAGAGGGAAAGGTCAAAGAGAATAGATTTGGGGAAAAGATAATTCTGTTTTGAACATGTTGAGATTGAGTTTCCCATAGGTCATTGAGTTTAAAATGGCAGCAAGCCAGCCATTTCTCCCTTGATTGACTTCTTCCCTTCCATTTGCAAATAAATGGAGGGGTGGTCCTTACATGGAACAGGACCTTGGGTAGCAAAGCATGTGGTGTCCCACCAAATGGTAGGAGAGGGAGCCCCAGGTTCAGTCAGTATGATCACCTGGGGAGGCTGCTCTGGTTGAAGCTCAATTCACATTTGCCTTAAAAGTTCATTTCAGTTAGATGTGCACACATAAAACGAAGGCTCTTTGAGTGCAGGACATTCTGGGTTTTGGGTTTTTTTTTTCAAAATTCCTATATATCTAGGGGTGGATTATTTGTACATCTCTCTTGCATATGAGACTTCTAAATAAAATGAACATCTTTCCTCCTCCCATCCCCTTTTTGATCTTTAGCATATGCTGAAGCAGGAATGTTCCTCCTGTCTCTCTAAAAGGATCAAAAATCTTATTAAATCTCTGTGGGAACCAGGATCTGTCTTACTTTTGCACTAAAATAATCAATCCAGGGGATAGTGCACCAGTCCTGGAGTCAGGAGGACCTGAGTTCAAATCCAGCCTCAGACTCTTGACACTTACAGCTGTGTGACCCTAGAGAAGTCACTTAAACCCATTGCCCAGCAAAAAAAAAAAAACAAGATAATAGGGGCAGCTAGGTGGCCCAGTGCATAGAGCACTGGCTCAGAACTCAGGAGGACCTGAGTTCAAATCCGGCCTCAGACACTTGAAACTACCTGTGTAACCCTGGGCAAGTCACTTAAGCCCAATTCCCTCACTAAAAAAAAAAAGTAATAGCCAATCCAGAAGCATTTATTAAATGCTTACTGTGTGCTGAACAGGAGAGTTAGCAGAGGGTAATGGACAGAGAGCTGGCCTGAAAGACCTGGGTTTAACACCATCCTCTGAGTCCTGAACTTGGCAGAGGCAGAAAGAATTAGACTCAAATCTCAGCTCCAGGGCTTACTAGTTATGAGACCTGGGGTGGGTCTCTGAGCCTCAGTTTTGTCATCTATGAAATGAGGCAGGTAAGCATACTACTACTTAAGGGGGTAGTTGTGAGGGTTGAAGGCTATCAGGCATAGAAAGGATACTCTGCCAACCTTAGGGTTCCATAAATGTAAGTTGTTATTGTTTTTATCATCCTCAGTTTTTGCCTCTCCAGTCCTTCCCATCTATCTAATCTCATCTCTCTAATCTCGTTGCCTAGGAGACACTGCCAGGGTCCACAGTTCCACATCCTTCTCCTATGTCCTGGATGGGGGAGGGGGAGTGTTGCTTGTGATGCT
>NW_020940580.1:0-2244 GCF_900497805.2 Vombatus ursinus
AAATTTATAAGAATACAAGCCATTCCCCAATTGATAAGTGGTCAAAGAATATGAACAGACAGTTCTCAGAGGAAGAAATTAAAGCCATCTATAGTCATACGAAAAAATGCTCTAAATCACTATTGATTAGAGAAATGCAAATCAAAACAACTCTGAAGTACCACATCACACCTATCAGAATGGCCAACATGACAAAACAGGAAGATGATAAATGTTGGAGAAGATGTGGGAAAATTGGAACACTAATGCATTGTTGGTGGAGTTGTGAAATGATCCAACCATTTTGGAGAGCAATCTGGAACTATGCCCAAAGGGCTATCAAAATGTGCATACCCTTTGACCCAGCAATAGCACTTCTAGGGCTATATCCCAAAGAGATCATACAAATGGGAAAAGGACCTACATGGACAAAAATATTCATAGCAGCTCTTTTTGTGGTGACAAAGAATTGGAAATTGAGAGGATGCCCATCAAATGGAGAATGACTGAGCAAGTTGTGGTATATGAATGTAATGGAATACTATTGTGCTATAAGAAATGTTGAACAGGCTGACTTCAGAAGAACCTGGAGACTTGTATGGTCTGATGCTGAGTGAAGTGAGCAGAAGCAAGAGAACATTGTATGCAATAACAGCCACGTTGTGTGATGACTAATATTGATAAACTTAACCCTTCCTGACAATACAAGGATCTAAGACATCTCCAGAGGCCTTGTGATGGAAAACACTGTCCACACCCAAAGAAAGAACTATGGAAGCCGAATTGTTATTTTTTTTCCTCTTCTGTTGAGTTTTGTTTCCTCTTTCTGGTGGTTCCTCCTATTGGTTCTAATTTTTACCTACAACATCACTAATGTGAAAATATGTTTAATATGAATGTAAATGTATAGCCTGTATCAGATTGTGCGCCGTCTTGGGGAGGGTGGTGGGGAGGAAGAGGGAGAAAAATTTTAAACTCAAAAGCATATGGAAGTGATTATTGATAAACCAAAATAAATTAATAAAAAATAAATTTTAAAAAGGCCAAAAAAAAAAGAATGAAGAACAAACCACACAACCACAAGACTTGAACTAGAGTCCCAGATTCTTAGCTCATTGCATTTTCTACCACACCATTGCAGTCACTTAAGTTGTGTCCCACTCTTCATGGCTCCATTTGGGGTTTCCTTGGCAAAGATACTGGAGTGGTTTGCCATTTCCTTCTCCAGCTTATTTTACAGATGAGGAAACTAAGGCAAACAGGGTTAAGTGACTTGCCCAAGGGTCACACAACTAGTGTCTGAGGCTGGATTCAAACTCAAGTCTTCCTGACTTCACTCCTGGCACGCTATCCACTGCACCACTTTGCTGCTCCCACTACACCATACTGCCTCCTTTATACTCATGGATTTCATTTATCATTTGCTTAAGTGATGATGAAGGTCATGTAGTCCTACACCCCCATTTTGGAGATGAAAAAAACTGAGGTCCATAAAAGTCAAGTGACAAACCCAAAGCCACAGAGTAGTAAGTGGCAAAACCCTGATGCTAACCCAAATCTTCTGGTTCCAAGATCCAACTCTATTCCTACTGTACCACAACAGCTCTGCCAAGTTTAAAGAACTTTTTTCCTGATTCTAACAATTAGCATTAGCTCAAGAGAGATCAATTGTAGTTAGACAACTGAGAGTGCTCAATGAACAACAGCATTCGGGGTACAGCAACACAGTTATATAATTTCAGAGCCTGTAGGTTCTACATTGCTCATGGCAGGCAACAACTAAATACTAGGGAGAACCTGACTCATTACAGATGGAAAATGCATTGGGGACAATAAAGGCTCATTAATTTAGACCCCACTATTTAAGAATTCATTAGGTAGGAAGTTACCTTTACACTCCAAGTAAAATCTAATTGCAGCAAATGCCATTACAAATAGGGCAGCTAGATGACAAAGTGGTTAGACCACAGGGTCTGGAGTCAGGAAGACCTGAGTTCAAATGTGACCTTAGATACTTACTAGCTGTGTGACTCTGGGCAAGTCACTTAACCTGGCTTGCCTCGGTTTCCTCATCTGTAAAATGAGCTAGAGAAGAAAATGGAAAACCACTCCACTATCTTTGCCAAGAAAACCCCAAACGGGGTCACAAAGAGTCAGAGGTGACTGAAAAATAATGCCTAAACAACATCATTACAAAGAAAAATGCTGGGTGGGAGGTGGGGGGAGAGAGAAGAAGAAGAAGAAGAAGAAGAAGAAGAAGAAGAA
>NW_020940581.1:0-4994 GCF_900497805.2 Vombatus ursinus
TTAGTTTTCCCACGTTCCCTCCAACATCCATCATTTTCCTTTTTTTTTGGTCATAGTAGCCAATTTGATAGGTATGAGGTGATACCTCAGAGATGTTTTAATTTAAATTTCTCTAATCAATAATGATTTAGAGCATTTTTTCTTTGACTATTGATAGCTTTGATTTCTTTGTCTGAAAACTGCCCATTCATATTCTTTGACTTGCATTTTTACAAATTGGACTCAGTTGTCTATGTATCTGAAAAATGAGGCTTTTGTGAGAGATACTTGTGAAAATTTCTTTCAGTTCTCTGTTTTCCTTTTAATTTTGGTGTCATTGCTTAGTTTATGCAAAAACTTTCAAATTTTATATAATCAAAATTATTTAATTTACACTTTTAATGTTCTCTATATTTTCTTTGGTTTTACATCTTCCCTTAATTGTGTATCTGACAAATAAATTATCCCATGCTCTCCTAATTTGCTCATAGTGTCACCCTTCATGTTGTAATCATCTTGTGTATCTCATTTTTAAATGTGTTTCTTGTAAACAACATGTTGTTGGAGTCTGACTTTTAATCCATTCTGCTATCTGTGTCCATTAAATGGGTGAATCATCCCATTCACATCCAAAGTTACAATCATCATTGGTGAATTCCACTCCATCTTATTTTTGCTCACTATTGTTCTTCTTAGCCTCTCTATTTACCTTATCCCCATTACCTTATTGTCTTTCCTTACTCTCCTATTCCTTAACCTACCCACCCCTCTTAGAATCTCTCCCTGGTCTTCTCTTCCCACCCTCTTAAATCTCAAGGCTTACACCCCTCTCAAAGTCCCTCCTCCAACCTGTCCTCCACTCCTCTTACCTCTCTCTAAGCCCAGAAGACTTCTGCAGCCCTCCACATGTACATGTTTCCTCTTCACCCAGATCCCAGGAGAGGAAGGTTCTAACACTACCAGCTCTCCACCTCCACCTGTTTTTTCAGTGTCAGTCCTTCCTTTCACGCCCCAGTTTATGAGATGCCGGCTCCTTTTTACCTTTTCCTAGCCAATTTGGTTTTTTAGAATCACTTCATCATGCACACTCAGCCTCAAACTTTCTTTCAGACTATCCTTGTATTAAACCTATAACCTTATCTCACATAAGAGGAGTTAAAGCCCCCATATCATGTGTGAATGTAAACACAAGGCATATACCTGTGCATACACACGAGGCAAACCTCTCTTTTCTCTCTGTTTCCAATACTGGCCATGTTGGAGACTGCTGAGATCAAAGATCAAAAGAGAAATTAATTGAAATCTAAGAGACAAAAAAAAAATCATTGTAACCATGTTGTTAAAAAACAAAACCAGTAAACTGTTGTGGCTTTTTTGCCTGGGTGGGAGACTTGAGAAAATGCCTTTGGTGGGGCAGCAGAGTCCAGAAATGGGAGACGGCTGAAGCAAAGAGACCCAGAGAGCTGAGAAAGAGACTCAGAAGGGAAAGCTCTGAGTTTTAAATGAGAACAGTATGCTTCAATCTGCATTCAGACTCCATAGATTTTTCTCTGGATGTGGATAGCATTTTCCATTACAAGTCATTGTATTGCTGAGAAGAGCTATGTCTATCAAAGTTGTTCACCCCTGAGTGCTGCTGTTACTGTACATGACGTTCTCCTGGTTCTGCTCACTTCACTCTGCATCGTTTCAGGTAAATCTTTCCAGGTTTTTCTGAAATCCTCTTGGTCATCATTTCTTACAGAACAATACTATTCCATTACATTCATACACGACAGCTTGTTCAACCATTCCCCACTTGATGGGCCTATGTCCATAAAATACCAAGATAAGAAAAGTCCCATTATTCATGATAGTGTCTGGTTCAAGACACCTCGTCCTTGGTAGTCACGAACAGAAGAATGCTCCTGATCAGCTTCATGTGTCCTTGTAGCTGCAGACACAGGAGGGAATATTTTGGGTTCACTCAGACAGCAAAGCAAAGCATGTCTGTTATGCCAGAACTCACACAGCATTATGGGAGGTTAAGCACAGAGTGGGCCAGAAAATCTTTTCTGATTGGGCAACCCAGGTTTTAAGCCTTTCTCAGGTCTTGGAAGTTCCACATGGTTTGGGGTGAGGTTACACACAGCTACTAAGTGTCTGAGGCTGGATTTGAATTCAGGTCTTCCAGACTAGAGGCCCAGCACTCTGAATTAGAACAACTATATATAGAGGAGATCTGGGCTGGAGGGGAAACAATTGTGAGGGTAATGAGAAAATAGCAGACACAAGGCTGGAAGAGGAAAAGGTGCCAAAGTCACAGAAAGATCTTAGACCTCATAATGTTAATGACCACTGTTGAGGAAACCTCATCCATCACCTGCCAACATGACTGTTGTCCCATGCAGATGGTGGTGGGAGCTCAGGATCAATGGAGCAATCAATGATTCATCAGTAAAGTGCTTCTGGTCTGTATGAGGAAGCACCAGAAGCTCCTCCTGCAAGCCTTTTCTGACAGGGGCCACCATGACCAAACCCTGGAGGGGAAGCCTGGGCCCCTGGGCTGAGGTCCCAGGGGACTCCCAAGGAGCTCCCTGACTTAGCCTACCTCTCCCCTCCCTGCGTTCCTTTCAGGAGCTGAGCCAAGTCAGCAGGGAGCTGTCCCTGGGGCTGATCCAGGACTGCTTTTGGGCCAGCTTGGCATGGCAGAGATTCCTGGGAGATTTTTCCTTTCCTCTGCTGTCTTGGTCTTTTGAAGGGCCACGAAGGTTTTTCATGGGCTTTTGACTTTCCTTTCTGTGGCTTTCTGAGCGCTCTCCTCATTTTCCAAACCTGGTTAACTCCTGTGTGGGAAGGGCATTGAGGGGCTGGCACGTGTTAAGGTGGCTGAACACCTGCCATGCCTGGGCATTGCATTTCTGGTCTAGTAGCTGCTGTGGCTATTTAGGCCATGGGCACCTTTCTCAGGAGGTGACCCACACCAAGGATGGACTCCTGACCATGCAGGAAGCTCTGGTTCTGTGCTGACCATGGTGGTCTCTGGTTTGATCATGGAATCTCAGAATTGGAAGGGACCTCAGCTCATCTAGTCTGGATTCCTTGAACTCACAAGGTTGTGGAAGCTCCACTTCTCCTCCTAAAACTCAAAAGGAAAGAAGAAAGAGCCAAGGAATAGATCTTATTTCCTGGGGGCCACATGGCCTCCGAGGGGAGGTCAGAAGGCCCTTCCCTCTTATCCCAAGGTCTCTCATTGGACACCAAAGGAGTAAGTGAACTTGCCTAGATGTGAATGAAATGAAAAAGACTGTGAATGTTGACTCAAGTGTTTTGAAAATACAGAGAATTCCAGCTATGCAGCCAGTTCTAAAAGGCTCTTCCCTGCTAACGTGGCTGGCAATTGGAGCCACTTACAAAACGTCCACCCATGTTCCACAGTCTTTCAAAGGAACTTCTTTCAAGCATCATCACTGTTCTCCTGGAAGTTATCTCCCTAGCACCCTGCACAGGGACAGGTTGCATCAGCCAAGCAAGATGATGGACTTTGTGCAGGGGCCAGACCTGTGCTACATCTTCATTTAAGTTATGGAAGCTATTCTGTATGTTGTTACTGGGATTGTCTCATTCTTGGTATTTGTCTCCCCAGTGCTCAGCGCTTAGAACATAGGAGGCACTTAATAAATGCTCATTGCTTGATAGATCAAGAAAAAAAAAAGTCCCATTATTCAAGATAGTGTCTGGTTCAAGGCATCCTGCCCTAGACAGTTATCAACTGAAAAATGCTCCTGATCAGATATAGATCAGCTATAAAATTGGCTAATATGACAGAAAAAATGATAAATGTTGGACAAGATGTGGGAAATTTAGGACACTAATGCATTGTCAGTGAACTTGTGAACTGATTCAACCATTCTGGAGAACAATTTGGAAATATGTCCAAAGGGCTCTCAAACTGTTCATACTCTTTGACTCATCAATACACTAATATGTCTATATCCCAAAGAGATCATAAAAAAGGAAAAAAATACAAAAATATTTATAACAGTGTTTTCTGTGGTGGCAAAGAATTGGAAATTGAGGGGAAGCCAATCAATTGGGAAATGGCTGAACAAGTTGTGGTATATGAATGTAATGGAATACTGTTGTTCTACAAGAAATGATGAGCAGGTGGACTTCAGAAAAACCTGGAAAGACTTGTATGGACTGATGCTGAGTGAAGTGATCAGAAGCAGGAAAATACTATGTACAGCAACAGCAACAGCAACGTTGTGCTATGATTAACCATTGCAGACTTAGCTCTTCTCAGCAGTGCAATGGTCCAAGACAATTCCAAAAGACTCAAAATGGAAACTGCCAACTACACCCAGAAAAAGAACTATGGAGTCTAAATGCAGACTAAAGCATATTATTTTCACTTTTTTTGTTTTTTTTTCTTTCTTTCTTGTGTTTTTCCCTTTTGCTCTGATCCTTACTTCACAACATGACTGATGTGGAAATATGTTTAATATGATTGCACATGTACAGCCTATATCAGATTGCATGCCATCTTGGAATGAGGGGAAAATTTGTTGAAAACTAAAAATAAGCATCTTTTTAAATAAGAAACAAAAAAAAGAAAGAAAAGAGAGTACTAAAAAAATAAAATTAAAAAAAAAATTCTTGAAAGATGTTGTCCAGGCTTTTTTTTTTTTTTAATCATGGCTTTCATCAAGTCCAATAATCTTATGTTATCTCTCCTGGATCTATTTTCTAGCTTGGTTGTTTTTCCAATGAGAAATTTCACATTTTCTTCTTCTTTGTTTCCTTTTTTTATTTTATTTTTTAATCATACCTTAATGTCTCACAGAGTTATTCATTTCTGCTTGTTCAATTCAAATTTTTAAAGAATTCTTTTCTTCCGTGAGCTTTTGTAATTCCTTTTGCATTTGGTCAATTTTCTTTTGTAGGGAGTTATTTTCCTTGGGAAATTTTGGTATTTCTTTCCCCACACAATTGATTCTTTTTTCATGATTCTCTTATATTACTCTCATTCCTTG
>NW_020940582.1:0-1500 GCF_900497805.2 Vombatus ursinus
GGGCATATGAGCCTTGAGCCCACTGCCATCATTGTCTTTGGTCTAAGAGAGAGACAGTTAAATGACCATCCTTTTATTAAAATGCTGGCATTATAAATAAAATGACTAAAGTACGTAGAAATTTTGTTCTTCCAACTTTTTAAAAGTCTCCACATAATGATGTGGATAGAACACATGACCTCTGAAATCCCTTGGATCCCCACATCTAAGACTTTGATCCTGTACACTCATTAATCGTAGCTTAAAGCAATGGCTGAAGAGGGAGGGAGTTGAGGCAGTAGGTAGAGACCACACATTTGAGAAGATTGGCAGGGACTGAAAGGAGAGAGGGTCAGCTTTGTTCAGAATGGAGGGACACAGTGGAAGGCAGGTGGAAAACCTGGTCCAAAAGTAGGAACACTGGAATTGGAGACAGAGAAGTCAGATTCTAATTGAAGCTCTGCTACTATCTACAATGCCTATAACAGTCATTTCATTTACTAGGTGATTTTGGATATTTCGGGGTTAGCGATATTGCTCAGTATCTCTAGGCACATAGGACAGCATTCATCTGTTGTTCTATTTAAATGTGATAACATCTTAATCAAATGTTTTACATTTATTTTAAAAACTTCTTCCAGGCAGAGCCAAGATGGCAGAGTAAAAGCAGTGACTTGCTTGAGCTCTCCCCCAAACCCCTCCAAATACCTATAAAAAATGACTCTAAACAAATTGTAGAGCAGCAGAACCCACAAAAAGACAGAGTGAAACAAATTTCCAGCCCAAGACGAGGTAATCAGGCACATGGTATACTGGAGACAGGGGTTGTTGTGTACCTGGAGTCAGAAGGAATGTGGGTTCCAATCCTTTCTGACACTTAATAGATTTGCAACCAAGATATGTCCTATATCCTCTCAGAACCTCAGTTTCCTCACTTGTAAAATAGGAATGATAACATATCTAAGAAATATTTGAGAATCTACTGACATAAGCCATGGGCAGTTTAAGCTTGAAATCCTAATCCCCATTCACATGGGAAGATCAAGGCCCCAGAGGGCACCTGCTAAATCTCTCTTCAGTGTTTGGAGGTAGGCCTGGGTGGGGTGTGGGGTGCCCTGTGGGCATCAGAGCCCATAAAGCCTCAACAGTGTGTGTTTTCCCCATCATGATCAGTCAGTATCATTTAGTTCAGCTGATTTAATTACCTTTCCAAAAATGGTATTTAATACAGTGGTAGACTTGGTAAAAATAAATTAAAAAATAGATGGATGAATAAATAAATTAAAAAAAAAAACTCTCCCACCCAACTTTTGTAATGTAGACATCCCCCTCTCCTTTAGGCTGAGGGGTAAAAATAGGAGCCTGATAAAAATCTATCTAGCATGAAAGCAGCAACTCAGGATTTGAGGTTTCCTTGGAAACAGAACAGTCTCCATGGCAACTGGTGATTAGATTTAGCTGAATACTTATATACTCATAGATACTGAATACTTCCTCAGCAGAGGCTCACAGTCTGAAGGG